>NC_052503.1:69022765-69322765 GCF_016617805.1 Bactrocera tryoni
AAATTTCCTATTAATTATAATTTTTTATTTCATAATTATTTATATTTATTAATTAATTATTATTTCATAATTATTTATATTTATTAATTAATTTTTATTTATTCATAATTTTTTTTTATTTTATTTCATAAATGATTATCATAAAACAGATTATGAAGTAAAATAAAAAAGATTATGAAATAAATATAAATAGTAATTATCAAATAAATAATTATAAGAAATGAGAATTTCAATCAACAAAAAAAAATTAAGATAAATCATATATAAAATACCTAAAAGTATTGTTAACAATAAAAGGAAGTTTAATTTCCTGCAGTGAAACAGAAAAAAATTATGAGATAAAGAAATTTGTCTCAATTAAAAAATTTCGATAAATTAAGAAAAAGTAATAAATTATAAAAGTACTGATAAAAATAAAAGAAAGTAAAACTTACGGCAACATAATAAAAAATATTTTGAAATACATAAAAAAAAATACTAAACTATAATAAAGTGGAAATTAAGTTAATTTAAAAAAAATTAAAATTTATTTAATTAAAAAAAAAAATAAAATTAATTTAATTTAAAAAAAAATTAAAAAGAATGTTAAAAAGAATTAAAATTAAAATAATTTAAAATTTTTAAAATTAATTTGAGATAAAAACAAAAGAAAGTAATATTTACTGAAATAAAATAAGACATATTGTGAAATTACTACAAATAATTAGTATAATTAAATTGGAAAAAATGTAAGCCTATTAAAATAATAAAAAAAATATATATAATGCAATATAAAATAAAGGATATATTTGATAAAAACACAAGAAAGCAAAATATGATATTCTGTAGTGAAGAAAAAAGTATGTGGCATAAATAAAAATAATTAATATAAAAAATATAACAAATTTAAATCAATCAAAACAAAAATTAAACAAATTTATGAATAAAACAAAAGGAAGAAAAACAATTACCGAAATAATTAATGTTATTTATTTTATAAAATTTCTTTTTAATTCGGTAATTTTTTTCTTTTGTTTTTCCATAAATAAATAAAATAAATAATAATTATAAAATAAATTACCACTCAATAAAACAAAATACAATTAAATATTAAAAGAAAAAATATAAAAATATAAAAATGAGGGTTAAAAGCAAAAAACTAAATAAAGTAAACTATAAAAATATATTTGTTTTTATTAAGTAACTAAGCAAAAAAAATTATAATATATATATATAACTATATGCATGCATTATTAACTTGATAAAAGTAAAATTTAACTTTATAAAATTAAAATATTAACAAATAAATATTTGAAACAAATTGTTGATATATTTTTAAGTGAACTACTTGTAAGCAAAATAATTGTTAAGCGTAAAACCTTCAATTAAAATTGTATGAATGAGTGTGTAAATGGAAATAAAATAATAATAAAAAAGTGTGGTACATTAAAAACTGTTTTTTATATTATTATATAGATTTTAAAACTATTAAAAAGTAATGATTTGTGGAAGAAGCCAGCAAATATTTCTTTTATTTTGATAAATTCATTTTAAACGTATGTTTATGTAATTTATTAATAAAAAAAATTTATGAAAAAATAAAAAATAAATAAAATTAACGAACAAATTTAAAACCATTTATTTTTTTATAAAAGAAAAAAAGGGAAAAATAAATATAAAAAAAAATATGAATGAAAATGCATGGAAAATAAATGTAAAAAAAATAAATGAAAATACATGGAAAATAAATAATTTTATTTTTAAAACTAAAAAACATTTTTATACGCAAATGTGTGAAAGTGTTAAAAATATTTTTTTTGCCACAGTATTTAGTGCATAAATATTGGCTACATATAGAAATTAAGATAAAAACGCATGCAATTGTTTTTGTGACACTGTTAAATTAGTTAAGATAAGGTTAAAAATCGATTAGTGTTTACAATTTAAGATTAGTTGTTAGATATTTACTTAAATATGGGAAAATATGTAGCATACAAGTGAATTAGTAACTTAAGCATATGTATGTAAATATTTATATATATTAGGTATGTATGTGAAAGTAGCGCTTGTAATTGCAAAGCGTAGATAATAAAGGATATAAAAGTTAGAAGAAACAAAATGAATAAATTTGCGTTGCTTAAGAATGGACAATCGCGCATAAGATATATATAAAATAAAAAATGTAAGGTGACAGTAAACAAAAAAAAAAAAAATGAATACTAAATATTCAATATTGTAAACAAATAAAAAATAAAAAATATTAAATAAATGAATTATGATGTTCAAAAAAAAACAAAAATTAAATATTGAAAAAAAATGTTGAGTGACAGTAAACAAAAGCAAAACAAAAAATTTAAAAACAGAATATCAAATACTAAATATTATTATTATAAAAAAATTAAAACTTAGAATTGTTAAAAAATAAAAATCATGAACTAAATGAGTTGTGAAATTCAAAAATTAAATATTTGAAGCTATTTTAAACAAAAAATAAATATATACAATAAAATATATTGCTAACGATTAGCATACTAAAACAATTAATATTACAATACAAAAAAGTAACCGACTACTTAAAATATTTAATAAAAAAGTAATAAATAACAATAAAATATCCTTAAATTAACTTAAAAATATCGGTACTGCATGTTTTTGTTTAAGCACTAATGCAGTTAGCAATAAAAGTATGAAAAACAACAATAAAAGCCGGCAAATGAATTCGCATAAAATATCATCAAAATAGTACAAAAATTAAAATTTTACTCAAAAATCTTTAAAAAGTCAAAATCAAAAAGCCAGAAATCGCAACAAAAGCTATAAACTGTTACTTTTTGTTTACAAAAGTATAATTTAAAAAAAACTATAATTTCTTCAAAGAAAATTTTCAAAAATGTTAAACCAAAATGATAATTTTTTCGTAGTCATTTCGCGTTGAAACAAAATTATATAAATATGTTGAAAATAATGTTAAATAATATCCAGCTATGTATTTATGTTTAAGTAACTAATATAAAAATACACTAATATTTGTAAACAAATTAGCCTTAACATTTTTTAAATAAAAAACAAAAACAATAAAAAATATACATAAAAATATTTATAAAAAAAAATTGAGAGTTGGCGTTTTAGTTGTGGTTGCCTTGTTGATTAATACTTTGAAGGGTTTTATAGCCTAAGCCTTGAACCTTATAAGCACATCAGCATAGCGCCCACTATACCAGCTCGACGCAGCAGGAAAGCTCCATGAAAGGCTACTTAAACTTAGACTGGAAGCGGGCATCAATGAAGCGGGGGGATTATCCCCCAGACAGCACGGGTTTAGACCCAGGAAGGTAGAACTCTAGGCGCTGTGTGTAGAAGTCGCACAGCGTAGATGCCCCAAATACAAGCGAACAGTTCTGTTGGCGACCTTAGACGTTCGAAAGGCCTTTAATAGCGCTAGATGGTGGGACATGTTAGACGCTTTAGAAAAAAAAAATTAAAATCCCCGACTACCTCAATGTTGTGGTGCGCAGCTATCTTAGTAACAGAAAACTCCTGCACCAGACTAGAATGCGATCCCGACAAATGGAAGTTACATCAGGGACAGCACAGTAGTTATGACGGCGACAGTAATCACAGCTCGAGACACAGGAAAGCTCGACATGGCTTGACTCATATAACTTCCAGCTCGCTACAGAAAGAACAGAGCTACGACTGTTGACTAACTAGCGCATTGATTACACTGTTCTGCAACATCAAGTTGTTTGGCTCACCTTCTATTGACTCGAATTTTCCGGGGCCAGCGAGATTGCGTCCATGTCCCTTTTATTAGTGCGTAAAACATACTCCACATACGTGAAAAGTTGCTGGTTAGCGTATTTTCTACTACTTTTTCCGTATTGGTTTCTCTAAGCCTATGGTTGATGGTTTCCGGTCCACTTTCCTTTGCGCTCCCTTTGCCACCGGTATTGTGTATTTCTATTCCATCCTTTCTCCATGACCATACTCGTATCCTTTCCTTTGCGGGAAGATTTATTGTAATGACCCCACTTATCACCACCATTGCAGTCTATGCGACTTACAGAAACTGAGGTACTCAATCGCTTATATGTGCAGTTTTCTTACGGTTTTTATGTGTTAGACAACTTCGCAGCAAGCTACATATACCCTGTTTAAGGTATAAGTATTGAACAAAAGAAGCAATCTGTGGCTTTCAAGAAACGCTTAAAGCAAACAAATGAATTAAGCGCCGCGATCATCTTCCATAATATCGTATTTAAAGCTTGGATATATACATACCTTTATATTAATACACTCCTCGAAAAGATTGAAGGTGTGCAAGTATAAAAAAGTACCAAGATAAGCCAATCAATTGACGTGCAAGAACCGCAAAAACAAAAGCACTGTCAATCTGGAGAATCTGCCGAGGTGAGGGTGTGGTAAAAATCACACTATATCATGATGTATCAAAGGTGAGTAACAAATTGGCCTTTGAGCAAGACAACAGGCAATAAATTAATCAATAATCGAAACAATAATCAAACATATATATCTTTTTAAGTTTCTCAAATTTCAACTCACAAACTTTTATATAAAGTGCGACACCCACAGGATAAGACACATTATTGAATCAAACCTTTACCGTGCAACATGAAGTTTCTCGTACTTTTCGCAGCAAGTAAGTTCATCAGATTTAGGGATATTATTTTTATAAACTATATAATACAATCCCTTTGCAGCTCTCCTTTGCGTTCAAGCCTATCATATTCCATACGGATTCTATGATGCTTCATCCGAATCCAGTGAGGAGGAGTATCAGGTGCTCGTGACGGCTAATAATCAACCACCACTGAGTTTACCGGGTGTGGGCGTCTATAATCAACCCATTTTACAAGCGGTCAAAGTGAAAGTGCCACGCTATGTTAGTCCGGAACTCAAGCAACAAATTATCGCTCAGACCCTAGCTGCACGCGGTTTGACTCTACACACACAGCCGCCACAAGGCGGCTTAAACAATGTCGCACCGACTGCCGGTGTACGGCCACAACGAGAGGTGCCAGCTACAGCTGCGGTAAATAAGGATGGCGCTGTGGAAAGTGGTGTCATCGCTAACAATGTCATCACAAAAGGCGGTGTGCAGGAGACATCAGTAAAGCCGGTGGCACCAGCAGTGTTATCGACTGCAGTTTTATCAGAGTCGCCAATGGTCCCAATTGTACCAATGATATTGTAAGGGGCGCAACGCGACATGTTAGTTCTAAGTCAACATACCTTTTCCTTATGAAACCCGAGAAAAATATTGTGTATTCTAAATGTTTTTTAATAAAAAGTGCCTTCCAATTAAAAATTACCTTTTTCCTTTGTTTTAAATTTTATTTGTTCAATATCTGTATCTTTCAATACTTAAATTTACTTTATCGGCTTAGTTTCAAATTTTAGAGCTTCTCAAGATTTCACCTATTCGATTTTTAGTGCCTTTTTGCTTTCCCACGCCAGATTCTTTGGTCAAAGTCGTCGTCGTTTGCTTGAGAGCTTTCTTTCAAATTAGATACTTTTCACTCTAAGTTCAAGCAATCTAGATTTTTGTATGACAATGGCGTTGCTGATTGAAGTTCTTAGCCAAAGCCAAGAAACTGGACTTTTTATAGTTTTTGTTGAAAAAATGTTAATTTTTTATGTAAAGAACGGTAATTATATGCTAGAATTTTTCAAGCTGATAACGGAACTGACTGAGCATCATAAAAAATTCTATTATTTCAGATTTTTTCCCAGTCTAGCTCCAATTTAGGAAACATTCACTGAAAGCTGAATCAAAGGGAAACTTCCTTATTATTTTTCCTGAAGTTGGTTGGTATTTGTCTGTGAAAAGTTTACTGGGTTTACAAACTTCACTGCTATTTATTTAGCTTAGACTATAATGCATTTCACAACTTCTGTAGAACTCAAGTCAGATTAGCGACTACTTCAAAGATTTTTTAGGATCTACCACAAAATACCTTGTTTCGAAAGTCCAGAATGATAGCGCTACTTTAAAGAAAGTTAACAGCGCCTTGATATTCTTGTGTTGACAGTTTTGGAATGTCTCATAAGCTCTCAGCAACCACGAAAGCGAGTTTTCTTCCTTTGAAAGTGATTGGGAAACTATTGTAATTTGTTTTCAACGCGGGATTCTGGGTTTTTATTCTAGAACAGGCCCTAAGACTACGTTGGAACTTGAAACTGAAATTATTAACGGAATTCCAAAAAGTCATCCGTCAGCTTTGAGGGTTTTTTTAGCCTCTATTGAGCTTGCTATATATCAATGCTATTGAACCTTGAGACTTGTCAAACTACTTTGAAAAACCCAATTTTATAGAAAAAAAATATATGCATATACATAACCCAATTTTATAGAAAAAAAAATATATATTCCCGAAATTCTTCTCAAAACGAAAAGCAGGCATTGAAAAAATCAAAGAAAAAGGACAGGTAAAAGTCCAACTTAAACAATAAAAGTGTTAACGTCGGCTGCAACGATTCTACTTGTATGCGGCTGTTTTATTAGAAGTGTGGTTTTCAGTGAGGCAATACTGTTTTTGGAGTTGGTATTGAGCAATGATTACTAACTTTTTCGTTTCTGAATTGGTTGATGTTTATGTAGACGACCTATGATTCTGACAAGACGGCACAACCTGTCATACGGCCAACGAAACAACCATATTTTTGAAGGAAACTTTTGGTTAACGCCTCTGAACTATTTTTGTGGGGTTATGTAAAGCCACAAGCCTTCGCAGACAAGTCCGAGATTGACGCCTCTCGTTCTTCTTTTTCACTGTTCGGCGCCAATTAGAGATTAGAGAATTAGAATGTAGCATGGTCCCTTTCCACCTGATCTTTCCAACGGAGTGGAGGTCTTTCACTGCTTCCCCAAGCGGGTTCTACGAATACTTTAAGAGCTTGAGTGTTTTCATCCACTTGGATGACATGACCTAGCCATCGTAGCCGCTGTATTTCACTGAACTACATATGTCTATGTCGTCGTATATAACTTTTCAACGAATGCGGTATTTGCCGTTGCCAACGCGAAGAGGACTATAAATCTTCCACAGAACTTTTCTTTCGAAAACTCTTAACGCCAATTTATCAAACGTTGTTATCGTTCATGCCACTGCACCATATAGCAGGACGGAGTTTCATACAAGGCAGTGATTTTGATGGGCAACTTTGTATGGGTGATATATGCCATAGACGTCCGATATTGGTTCTTCCGACAAATGAACAGCTTCTTAGAAAGAAAATAATGTGTTTAAAATTTCAGGTCGATATATCAAAAACTGAGAGACTACAGATATTGGGATCTCCAACGTTTCCTTCTAAGTATTGGAATAAACTCAAAACCTTTTCTTAGAATCAGCGAGTTGTTGGGTGATGTTTATTTAAGCCTAATCGTTGATCAGAATATGTTTATTGATGACCTAAGAGCGGATGCCTGTGGTCAAGCGGCTTTGGATCTCCCCTTTCAATTAACCAATCAATTAAAACAAAAGTGAATTGAATAAATTAAGCTAAAATCTGGAATAATTATATTTCCATTTCAATTAAACGGTTGTTATTTAAAATTATATGTAAATTTGTACATACATATATTTAAGTATAACAAGAAATTAGTAATAAAAAACAACAATAAATCAAATTGAAACGAAACTTGGCACGCGAATGCACAATGACGTGAATCAGCTGATCGATTAACCCAATAAATTAACACTTTGAAAGAAAGTGTTTGGAGAAGAGTTGTGATAATCAACTGAGAATGTTTGTAAATATTTTGAGAATGATTTTTAAGGGAAAGAAAGATCCAGATAACTTCAGATAAGCGAATTAAGAAATGTTGGTGTAATATTAATAAGTCACACAGAATAATGATGTGCACCTAAAGGGCGGCTAATTGCAGGGAGCGGGCCATATTGAAGACCAGTTTATTTCAAATTAACACAATGGTCAAATTAAGATTATTTTTAGCTTAAACAGCGACTTAAGGCGCGTCCAATTTGTAACGTCTGCCATATAAAAGCACTTACATTCAGGATCAGCGACATTTACGAGCAAAGCCTTAAGATAACAACATGAAGTATCTAGTGATTTTCGCCGCAGGTGAGTAAAAATACAGCTTATGACCACTTCGGACTCGGTTGAATATAAAAATTGTTTTTCCAAATTCCAAATCGCAGCCTTCGTATGCATACAAGCTGCAATTTTACCACAGATAACATTAACGGGTTCGCTGGAATCCAGTGAGGAGGAGTACAGCATTCTATTGCCCGCCAAAAATCCGCTCAACTTGCCGGGTGTTGGTGTCATCAATCAGCCAGTGGTGCAAGCGGTCAAAGTGAAAGTGCCACGCTATGTCACGCCTGAAATCAAGCAGCAAATTATCACTCAAACGCTGGCGGCAAGAGGCATCAACCTGCAAAGCTTAAGCACACAACCTAAGCCAACGGCTGCCGTGCCACGTCAACAACGTCAAGTGGCTGCTAAGGGCGCAACAGCCAGTAGTGGTGCGGCCGTTGTTGATACACTAACCGTAGCTGTTAATCCCGTTGAAAGCGGCAAAGAGACAACGGTACCAATTACGCCAGATGTACCTGCCGTGGTGGCAGTGGATAGAGAGGTCGTTCCACAGGTGTCAACCCTCCCAGCAATACCAGTGGTGCCAGATGTAGTAAGCGTAACCAAGGCACCCGTCGTGGTTCCTCCTGTAACTGTATCAAAACAGTAGATCGGGATTTGATTTTTTCTTAAAGCTTTCATACGAAATTTAAAAAGCTGGCATTCGAGCAAGCTCCGATTACACATTTTAAAAAACTTTGTAAAATTTAAAAATTTTTATGTAAATAAACCGTTATAAAAATTTAATACATTTATTTGTAAATTTAAAGGTTTTCTTTTTGTAATATATTTTGAAATGTCCTAATCTGGTGGGCAAGGGGTTCAAGACCATTTTCTCGAGGATATGCGGTCCAGATCCATGTATTAACCACAATTCAGCAAATTAATATTACATCTGACATATGCAATAGGAGATACCCTTTGTATCTACTATAAAATATTGTAAATTAGTTTGAACTTCCGACTTTTCACATACTTAATTACTACTATGAACAAAAAATAGTAAGACTTTGTTCATGATTTTGAAAAGAAAGTAATTCTTCTTTTACCCAATATAATTGTGTCAACATTTACCTCCAAACAAGACTTATGGTTCATTTTCGGGAGAGACTTCAATGCAAAATGTTTCCCCGGAGCGGTCGTTTGACTTTGCTGAATAGCCAGTAGACACACGGAGTTAAATTAATCGAATACGATGGTGGCGGCACGAAAGCCGGCCCGCAAACGACACATAACACTTAAATAGTATTCCTTGTTGACAGTTTGTCCAGTCGGAAGGAATTCGGAGTGCAATGCACCTCGATAATCGAAGTCAACTGTCAACATAACCTTAATATTTGACCTGCTTTGACGTGGTTTTTTCAGCTTCGGCTCACCTTTGACATGATATTGGTGCGTTTGACTCGTCGCTGGTAAAATACGTTTCATGAAATTCTGGTGGTCGGAAAGCATTGTTTCACAGACGTTAAGGCGACGCTGTTGTGATTTTGGAACCAATCAATTTCACTTTTCTTAGGCCCAAATGATCTCTCAAAATGGTTTTATAAGTGGTTTGCGGTTTCACCACGGCAACGCATCGTGTCACAAGTCAGTGAAAATTATGGCAAAAATTCATGAATTGTGCTTTGAATTGCCTCCACATCCTCAGTATTTTCCAGATCGGCTTCTCAGCAACTATTTTCTGTTCTCAGGTCTCAAAGGACTGCTCGCTGGGAAGAAATTTTCGTCGAATGAAGAGGAGATCAAGAGGTGATCGGTGGAACTGAAGCTCATTTTGAAGTAAAGGACAAATCGTACTACAAAATTTTTACTTTTTTTCAATATTATTTTATTTATAGGATCTGCTGTTTTTCAAAGCCAAACAATAAGTTCTAAAATCTTAATTCTATTTAAAAACTAGAGAGGCTCAAGCAAGTAACTGAGCTACTTTGATGATACTGTGTTCTTTAATACGTAGGCATATCTCTTCTTTTAAGGCGTGTTTGATCGCAGGAATGTATCAATACATTAGCCAAAGGGTTTGGCTGATCTCGGTGTTTTGATATACAAGTATATTTACTACAAAAATGGTATCGAAAAGTTGGAAGGTGACCATAATCAGTGTATCACCCTTTAAGAAAATTATGTTGAATAAAAATAAACATGTTTTTAATATGCAGCTTTGTATTGACTTGGTAAGAGGGTTGTAAACGACGCAGTTCATGAACCTCAACAATCGTTTCACTAATCTTTATAAGAAGCCTGCAATGGTTTATGGTATATTAAAAATATGATATGTAAATGTTGACCTACATATATGGGCTCATAAGACTTCAATGTATTTTTCGACCAGTAATATTACTATCTTAGTAATAAAATCGCGTTTGTGGCGTGTATTAGTAGACATACAGAAGGTCTTTTCATTTCAATAAATACTGACCGAAAGGCAGCCAAACCTTTAATTTAAAACCATAATTTTACACCGCACGAAATAAGCATGAAACGTTGAATTCTTCACCGAGAAGAATATTTTGGAATAACTGAGACTAAATTTTGTTGCACGCTGAAATATCAGCATGTGATGTCATGTCAAGTATACTTTTCCGAAATAAGAAAAGGTAAATCCCACTAAGTTTTTGCACATCCTTTGCTACGTTCTTGGCTGTTCCGACAACTTATTTATAGTGGTTTGACTGAATGAAGAGACTACGATGGCGAATATTCATTTGGTGATACCTTTTCGAAGTTTTTTTTTCGAGACGAACTCAGAGATTTGAAAACGTGCCTTTCGAAGTTTTTTCGAAACTAATCAGAGATTTAAACACCAAACACACAGTGAATCATTTCACATTATACAGATGCTCCTCTCCAAGCCAGTGCCTCTCTGATTTACGCACTATAAACTACGAACAAACTTTCCTTCAATTATAATCGTTGATACGTAGGTTGCCTTTATGTATATTTCAAAATTGCAGAACTAAATCAGATATTAGTCACCGAAAATCATGTTATTCTTTTTAAGATATTCTCAATTAAGATCTATGCAATTTTGAATGTATTTGAGCCAATTCTCGAAGCAATTTTGCTAAACAGATTGAGATGAAGTGCTCAAATATGCAGTTGTTTCATGTATTTATGAGAGCTCGCATGTCGTCGCAAATGTTCTTGTAATATGGGATGTCCCACTAATGCCTATAGTTGCCTCAATACCGCGATAGGTCACATAACTATCTTGCAAGATCAGTTTGTGCACAACATCAATAGTTTTCTTAAGAGCAACAGATTTTGGATGACCAACGAAGAAATTCGTCTTGGGGTGAATTCACCATCCCATCGATAACACTGGTCTTTGATGGAGCTTCATCGTCAAAAATTGATTTAGGTTCATCTATGCAGGCTTAATGAGTTAATCCACGTCGAAAGTTTTAAAAAATAATCACCTGAAAATGTTCACGATTTCATTTTATTTTTAGTAGAGAAGAATATTTTAAGTTACTGTACTTAGTTCACACAAGCAGTCCTCGTATGTCAAAATGTTTTGAGTTTGTATGATATCAAAAATGTAAAAATCTACGATAAGCACAACGTGTTACCAGATTGAAATGCTAGGGTTGTCGAATTCGGAATTATAAAAGTCAACCTACGTATTTGCTGGATCTGGTGCGATCTCGAGGGTTTGTTTACAATGATTTGTGTAGAAGAGGAGACTACGATTCCTTTTCGTTGTTTTTTTTTGGAATAAAACCAGAGGTTTAAAAACGCGCCTATTCAAGGTGATGCATGTTGAACTCATGTCACAACGGCAGTCGTAACGCTCTCTATGAACGTGGGATCGGATTTCGCGCGATCAAGCATGTCTAAACAGACCAGTTTACGGTACTATTTTTGAAAGAATAATCAGCTTTATCGGAACGAATCGAGCAAGATCGCGTTTCATACCTAAAATATCCATCAAAATCATTTCAACGGACTCGCGGAGTTTAACTACAATTTTTGGGTGCTTTTTTGTCACAATGTAAATAGGCAATACACTCGACAGAGACTTCTCACTAAGCCTCTGTTGTCTGTAATGCTAGCATAATAACCTTTGAATGAAATTTCTTCATTTTTTCGTTTTTATCCGTTGATATTGCAGCTGTAGAAAAACTACCAAACATATTTTTGGAACGTTCTTTTCAATTGCGTAAACGAATCTCTACTGAGAACAGTCTTACAATATGGTCATTGTTGTTTCGTTACGACAGAAATACTTCTTTAAATAATTGTAAAGAATGCGTTAACAGTCCGTGGATGGCTAAAAATTTGAGTCCATTTCAAAATATTTCCATTACGATAACACTGACGGTCTTTCTTGACTGTGTTTTGTATGCGTTTCTCAAAAATTATTGGCATATTGTTAAATAAATGTTATACTGTGTTAACAGCATAATAAACTACAATCAGTTGCTAACGCGGAATGTTGTCCAAAAATACAAGTAAGGACCCATAAGTATAAATAAACTCGAGAGACCGGCTGCGGAATATTTTGCAGTGGCAACTACAAATACTTAAACAGTGTTGTATGAGGAAAGGGTGCTAAATAATAAGACAAGAAATGAAAATTAAAAATTTAAATAAAGCAAACACGCACATTTGTAAATGTATGTATGTGTGTGTACGTGTGTGCACGAATAAATTTTAAACCGGCAGGATAATGAAACGAGTATTTAAATTATGAGAGCGAAAACAAAATTCGACAAAATGCATGTGTATGTACATTAAGGCGGGTCGATTTACAGGGAGTCAAAAAAACGGAACAAAAAAGTACACGGAAATTGTTGTACGGACCGGCAATTTCAATTTGTGCCCCAAAAATCAACAAAAAAATCACACGGAGCCAAATCTGGTGGTATAAAACCCCGATGGTGCTTTATCGATGGTATTCATGACGTGTTGGCTTTAAATTCTGTCACAATCGTGGCTCGAAGGTGGTTTTTTATCATATCCATAAGTTATTCTTCCTCAATTCCGGCCATCTTTGACGGATGTTCTCTCTCAAACGCCTCAATACAGCTAAATAGAACTCCTTATTCACCCACTGTCTCACCGAAACACGTTCATGATGCAATAAACCACGAAAATCGAAAAAAAATAAGCATCACCTTGAATTAAGAGCGGCCTTGGCGTGGTTTTTGGTTTCGGCTCGTTTTTTCCCTTCATTCCGATGATTATTGACTTGCTTGCATGTCAAACTCAGAAACCCATATCTCATCGGCAGTTATAATGCTCTCTATGACTGAGGGATAGGAATTCGGACGAACAAGCATGCCTAAAGAGAGACCTGTTTACGGTATTCTTTTTGAAAGAAATGCAGCTTTATTGGCACGAGTTTCATAACCAAAATATCCACCAAAATCATTCTACCGGATTCGCGAGTGATGTCGAGCTCTGTCGCCATCTCCTTAACACTTACTCGAGAAATTTGCACCATATCCTGCATTTTTTTGATATTTTCATCAGTTGAGGAAGTCGTCCAGCACGAGTCATGTTTTCAACGATCTTTTGACCGTCTTTGAAGGCTTTTTATCACTTGTAAGCCTTTTCTAAAGAAAAAATTGACCCGCTCTAGTACGTATATATGTGTGAATAAGGCTTATGACGCCGATTTCAAATGTTGTCAGATGCACACACCTACACATTCAAATTCAAATTTACGAGTAAATACACGAAATACGTTAGCCACAAAAAGGGCTAAAAATAAGTAACTCACTCAATACGAATAATTAGCTGACTCAGCAAACGGTTGTAAGTTTAAATTCTATATAAAACCCCGAATTTGAAGCGAGTGCGCGCATTGAGGAAACGAACGTGCTGATGAAAAGACAATGAAGTTGCTTGTGATATTTGCCGCAGGTCTGTTACAGGGTGTGATAACTTGTGAAAAATAATAAAATTATTTACCTTCTTTCCTTGCATATTTGTCGCCGCAGCGCTGCTTGGCGTGCAAGCAGTACGAGTGCCGTATGTAGTCACCGACGCCGATGGAGAGAAATATCAAATATTACTGCCACAACAACGTCAAGGACCCGTATATAATCGTCCTGCATTTGAGTACAAACCGAATGACTACGAAGTGTATTTATCGCCGTTGGATCATGAAGAAGTGAAGTTACAGCGTGGCGTGGATTTGGACAGCAGACGTCCCGTCTACGATTACAGCGCTGAAGACTATCACTGGCCGCCATATAGGCAAGATGTTGTTGGTGCAGCGCGACGCCGCGCCGATTCCGCGCAGCAATCGGACTCTGCATCCAGCGATGAAGAAGACCAAAGTAAACAGGAAAGACGTGGCAGCGCGCGCAGTGGCCAACAGTATGGCTCGGGTTCGCAGGAGCGTGAAACTGATGATGATGAATACAGTTTGATTTTGCCGCATGCATTGCAAGGACAAGTGCACGTGCCCGGCCTAGGTGTAATCAATGCTCCTGCTGTTAAGAAAGTTAAGGTTAAAGTGCCGCACTACGCAGATGCTTTTCTCAGACAACAAATAATTGAACAATACTTGGCTTCCCAAGGTCTTAATCCCGAAGGCTTCGATGTGAAGGGTTTGGTTGCACGCGGCCCACATGCAGAAACATCGCGTGAACGTGGTTGGGATCTACAATACTCAGATAAACAACAGCCGAAATCCAGAAGGTTTCCGCGTCCAATTAATTTGCAACAACTCATGTATGTTACAGTGCCGGAACGTAAGCGACGTCAAGCTGTGGAAGTAAGCGCCACAACTAACCCAATCGATATCACAACAGTACCTGATGTAACCGAGACAAGTACAAATGCTGAAGCAACTACAGTCAGCGAGTTGGCGGAGGGTGTCACCGTAGCTACCGACACACCGTTGGCAGCCATGACAAATACACCAATTGCAGTACCTACAGCTGCAACGCCATCCATTTCCGTAACTACCAGTAAACCTATAATACTACCTACAACCGAGTCTGTACCAATTATACCGTTATTTGGTTACGGTTCACTATTACCAGCAGAGGTCTCGCGTGTAGCTTTTGCGCCGCGTATACCGCGCAGCCTAACAGCAGCCCCTGAGCTTCCATTGGACGCAGTTTTGCCGTTCAATAAAGCTAAAGCTAGAGTTTTGGCACAAGATGTGATCTCAACATCATATTTAACGGTAAACAGTCGGTCCGCACGTGCAGTGCCTTTCGATGGAAAAGTCCGCACACAACTGACCAAGGTCACGCCGGTGCCACCGTTGCCAAATACAGATGTGCGTGGTCCCAAGATGTCCGACTTGCCACATACGCGTAAGGCGCGTGCTGTGAATGCAGCACCTGTAACTGCCGCCGTAACGGAGGTTAATGCTCCCGTTGAGGAAGTGAAGACGGAAACAACGGCAGTCAATTGCGATATACAGTGCACCAAATTAGATTTGAACCCTGTTTGTGCTTTCAATGGTGAGTGTTATCACGAATTCGCAAATCAATGTGCGATGGAGACCTTCATATGCCAGCGTCCGGATTTAGGTTTCACGGCAACGCCGAGAGAGCGTTGTGTTATGCATTGGCTCAAGCGTTGCAGCTCGCAAGATCTGAAGATTGAGTAATGGTTTTGCCGAAGATTTGGTGACATGTTGGCAGAGGAAAAGCTTTTTTTACGTACTGTATTAAATATATATGAATAAGTTTTCGAGAAGAAGCTTATTGGATCAATACATCATGTAAATAGTAAAATATCGCTCATAAAAAATTCAAAAATTTAAAATTTGTTCTTACTTTTATCGGACTTGGAGATTCCAAGTGTAGCCAGGTCCTTCTCCATCTGGTTTTTCTAACGTATTGGAATTTTTCTTCTTCCCCTGTTTCTCCCGGCGGGTACTGCGTCGCATACTCTCAGAGCTGGAGCGTTTTCATCCATTTGGCCGACATGACCTAGCCAGCGTTGCCGCTGTCTCTTCATTCGCTAAACTCTTTCAATGCCGTTGTATATCTCGTACAGCTCGTCGTTCCATACACTGCGGTATTCTTCATTGCCTGTGTGCAAAGGATGATAAATCTTCTGCAGAACCTTTCTTTCGAAAATACTAATGACTGCAGAGCACAAATCTTGCTGGAAGCAAAAGTCATTGCAAACCTTGAATGTAGCGGACTTCAAAACCCAGTAAATCATGTGATAACGAAGATCAGCAAAAATTAAGTAAGTTGTAGTGTTATAATTAGCCAATGTCTTATCGTTGTCATGAAGACTTCTGAAGTGCCAGGTATTCACTCTTTTTGCGAAAAGGCTAGATAGTATCATACCGAAACTTCGTTTTGACTGTCTCTCTTTTATGCGATCAAGACTAAAATGCATCGTATCTCATATATTCAGATATCCAGGGAATAGAATATTTGTGTTGCGTTCAAGATGCTTTGTTGATATATGAGATCCGCAGAAGATTTTCTGGCTTCAGAAAAGACGTTCCAAGTGAGAACCTTATATAGGACAGCCGTAGAACTTAAACTTATTCTGTGGAACAGCACACACTCTTAACTAATAATACATAGGTACCTTCATAAATAAGAAAGGAACAAACGAAAACAAGGCTACAGGTACATTTCTTAATATCTATGCCAAATTTCGAAAAGATAGCTCGGAAAATGAAAATTTTTTTCACACAAGAACTTCATTTTGATTGGTTATGACAAAAACGACTGAGCTCATCATGATCATATGATATGATATGTTTCCTTCGGGATAAAGTTAGGTTAGGTTAACCTGGTTGGCCAATAAGCCACGCAAACACCAGTTATGATCCATTGCGATACCAGATGGATTTCAGTTGACAAGTCCAAGAGGAGTAGTCATCCTTTATGATGCCAGCGCTTGACACGAATTTTAACAGACTTTGTGGCCGCACTATTGATGCCTCCTCCAGTGTATCATACCGTGGGTACCCCTAATGATTATAGCGTAGTTCTGCCAATACGGGACAAGTGCACAAAAGATTTCCTGCAGTCTTCTCGATCTCTCAGCTCGACCATAAAGGCGTGTAACCGTGTTGAGTTTATGATAGCGTTTTATACTTACCGCCAGGTACCTCATTATCAATGGCCGTTGTATTACCCATTCACCTACTTCTGAAGATACATATAAAGCATTCCAATATAAGGGGATGATTGACAAAATACATGTACGTACAATGTAATAACTCTGACAGGAGCCAGCTTGAGATCATATCATCGTAAGCAGCGACATCCTTTGCCCAGTCGACATCCGAGCGGAGGATACAGCTAAGAGGAATTTTTGTCGACCCCTTTAGGATAAATTTAATATATGTATAGTACAATATCATGTTCGGGGTACAAAAGGATGGAGGACAAAAAAGACTAGCTCAAAACCACTAAACTCATTTACACTAAAGAAATGGAATTTGGAAATCCTCTAAATCGAATTAGCAGTCCTTTTGCAGAACTGAGGTTAAAACTGGTCTTAAAAATATCCATAAATTTGAAGATAGCTATTTTCTGAAAGCCAGACAACTGCGAAAAGATTATATAGACGTAAATCTAGTGTCTGTTGTTTGAAAGAATTTTCGAAGAGCTTTAAGCGGAGTTTTAAAACCCGAATCTGTAGGCATATTTGGGGTTGGCGGTCACGCCGGTACTTAAGCAACTGAACTGTGAATTTTTAATCTCGTGCAAAATTCGAACGTTCGTAACAAATGTCGAAACTAGGGTCAAAAGTTCTTGATATAAAAAATACCGAACTGCACATCTTTAAAAATTAAGTATTATTTCTAAATACATATATGTAGGTATATGCATATAGTTATAAATATATTTACTATTCAATAAAACTGAATATAACAATATTGATAACACTTAAAAAATATTGCATGATCTAAATAAAAAATTTTGTAGCATGATATTTTTGTTAAATTAACTTAATTATTATAAACAAATTAATTTCTCCGTTATCTTTATCACCAACACCGCTTTTTCTTGCCACTGAAAAAGTTACATGCGATATTTTGCTTTATCTCATGCGATAAGGAAAAAATATCGCTGACCTTCATATTGCCGCGTGCAAATGGTCACATAAGCGCGTATAATTTTTTTTTTTTGAAAATCAAATAATTTTTTCGTTTATCGAAAAAAGTTTCTTTTCTAAAAAAGCATTTTGCACGCAAAACCAACAACAAATTTGTAGTGACATTGAATCTGCTGCTCACTTCTTCGTGTCGCGACAGTCGATGCAACGCGTTTTACTATTTGTTGATTTCCATTGCGCGTTGCGCTGCTTATCATAAGGAAAATCATCGTCATAGTAATGTTGTTGCTGTTTTTGTTGTTGACCATGCTGCTGCTGCTGGTGTTCATTGCTGACAAGAGCCCAGCTGGTGGTTTTGGTGACGGTGATGTGGAAGAGCGCTGCAGATTATAACGGTAGAGAGGGTTTATTAGAGTTTAAAAAATAGTTAAAAATTAATAATAATTATAAATTTAAAAAATGATTTAAACGAATTAAAAAAAAAACTAAAAAAAAATCATAAATTTCAAAAATATAAAAAAAAAATTTCAAACATTTAAAAATTTTCAAAAATATCTAGAAAATTTGAAAAGAATAAAAATATTTAAAACAATTCAAAAAATACAAAATTTTTATAAATTTTTAAAAAAATTCGACGAAATATTAAAAATTTCAAAATTTTTTAAAATTATAAAAAAAATATTAAAAAAATTCACAATTAAAAAAATTATATATAAAACTCCTATTTTTTTTAAATTCTGAAAAAAAGTTTTAAAAAATTCACAATTAAAAAAATTAGACATAAAACTCCAAATTTTTTTCAATTATAAGAAATATCAAATTGGGAAATTAAAATAAAAAACTATTTCTTAAAAAAATTAAAAAAAATATTTTTTGTTTAAAAACAAATCAAAATATTTTGAATTTCTAAATTTTTTAAAATTACAAAAAGTTTGACGAGGATTTAAAGTTACAAAATTTTTTAAAATTATAAAAAAAAACATTTAGAAAATTGACAACAAAATTTTTAAAAATAAAATTTCGTTTTAATATAAAATTTAAAACTTTTTTTATTCATAAAAATATTAAATTTCAAAATTAAAAAAAAATATAATATATAAAAAATTAAAATAATTAAAAAAAAAATTAAAATAATTAAAAAAATTAAAATAAATTAAAATTATTTAAAATTAAATTTAAAATTAAAAAAAAAATATTTTATAAAAAAATTAAAATCTAATTTAAAAAATTAAAATAATTAAAAAATTAAAATAATTTAAAAAAATGTATAATTACTTAGGCAGAGAAAGGCGGTGAAGTACTTCATGATCTTAGCCTGTTTTCTACGCGTTGTAAAGAAAAACTTAATTTTTTGAAATTTTGTCATTGACTATGTGGTGGCCTCTTCTACCGTTCGCTGCTTGCAATGTGAGTGTTAACGATGCTCGAGCAATTCAAAGCTTTTATATTTTCACACTGCCCTTATTTGTAGCTGTTTGCTGTGACGCAAATCGGTTAGGAATTTCATTTTGTTTTTGCCACTTTTCACATCCTTTTGCTTTATTTTGCGCCAAATGGCGTGTGGTACCACAAGACTTGCTGCTCGTTTATTTCATGCAATAATAAAAGAATATTAATAACAAATTAACTTTTTTCTTTAATATTCGCGCAACTTTGTGCTCAATCGGCACACATATTTCATATATACATATTTATATATACATATGTATGTATTAGTGCGTGTTTGTTACATCGCACTTGCTCAAGCTGGGTGTGCTTTGGTTGATTTGGCTAATTTGCCTTCTGACGTGAAGAAATGCATATATTATTGCTGGCCAAAGCATCGTTGTCAAGACGGGCTTTCGCAATATGGTTGCTGTTTTTGTTGGGTTTCGATAACACACATACATGTGTATACTGTATTGAAGTGTGTTCACATAAATATTCCGTGCCATAAGTGACCAGAAATTAGAAAACTTTGAGGTGTATCACTGCTGATGGGCGACAGTTGGGTTTTCAGTCTCCATTAATCCCATATTTACCCACAACCTGGGTTTATCTCACTTGTTTATATAATTATCGTCTTTATTCATTCATTGGATGCTAGATCGAGCTTCATCTATATTGGGGAAAAGTAGAGGTACTTTTTTTTTGACAGGGCACGTGTGAGTCGTGTCAAGTTGTCATGTTATTTCTGTTCAGTATTGTTCAGCATTTTATCACGGAAAGACTTTACCTGAACAACGTTTACAAATTACGAAAATTCACATACTGAGCGTACTAGCGCAGGAACATCACTCATCTTGAGACCCAGCATTCATTATTGGATAATATTCGACTGAAAAGATCACATCCAGCACGCAGTAAAGAAAATATAGCAGCCGTAGCCTTACACTCTTAGGTACACGAAGACCATGGATATTCGATTCTGCTCCGTTCGCAGCAATTCGAACTGACGTATGGAACGACTTGTTGCAGTTTACGTCGAGGTCTTAAATTTAAAGCGTATAAAATATAACTTATGCAGGAACTGAAGCCGCTCAACCTTCCCAAGTGACAACGCTTCGTTCTATGGGCTCTTGAAAAGTTCCAAGAAGATCCGACTTTTTCGAGGCAACTTTTGTTCAACGATTTCCCATTTCTAGCCCTAGCTCAAACAAGCAAAATTTCTGCATTTGGAACGAAAAGCAACCTGGAAAGATTAAAGAGCTACCATTTCATGCAGAAAAAAAGCGGTTTAATTTGGTTTGTGGTTCGGTAGAATGATTGGTCCATATTTCTTCAAAAATGCGACCGTTATCGCGCCCTGATAAACGCCAGGAACATCGGCGACATTTGGTTACAACAAGACGGTGCCACTTCCCACACATCGCATCAATCAAATGATTTATTGAGAGAACACTTCGGTGAGCAGATAATTTCACGTTTGGGCCGATCGATTGGCCACCAAAATCGTGTGATATTACACCGTTAGCCTTTTTCCTGTGTGGATATGAAAAGTCTAAAGTCTATGCGGACAACCCCGCTTCGATTCAGGCCTTGGAAAAAAACGTCATGCGCGTCATTCGCCATTTACCAGTCGAAATGCTCAAACGAGTCATGAAAAATTGGACGCAACGGATGGAACCTTTGAAACGTAGCCGTTGCGAATATTTGAAAGAGATAATTTTCGAAAAATAAATGCCAAAAATTGTTCTTTCGAATGATAATAAACATTTCCCACTAAATTTGAAGTTTCTGTGTTTTGATTCAGAACCTCAAAAGTTTTAGTCCCCACCTTTTTTTTTGATTTGATGTTGGAAATGCATTCGAAATATTGAAATTCCCTAACCCTACAATTCCAGCCAGATGGCCTTTGTTAAGAGCAAGTAGTGCAGAGACCCTCAAGTTCTGGTGGATGACCTGCGCTTTTCGAGCACACGGGAAATCCATAGGTCGAGCGCAAGATCGCAAGAAGACAACGGAGTTTCCGCGAATGAAATGTGGTAAGAATGCCTTCTCTAGCAATGCCATCGGTTTTGCAGTTTTCGGCGATTTCGCTGTAGCCGGGCACCAGCTTAAAGCCAGTATAAACGTTCTTTTATTAGAGTGAATACACATCGCTGAAGGAAACTGGACTTCTGAGCAGTAAATCTACGGCTACCATGAAGACAGCCTGGTCTGGTAGCCTGAAACTAGATTTGATGAGAAGCTCCACCTCCAACAACCAGGAAAACTTTCTCCGATGCAGTGATCCAGAGATGTCTTTAATCGGTTTCTATTGAAGTCCTAAAATACTCCTTAGAGAAGGCAATAAGTTGGATTTACTAAAGTGTTATAGAAAACCATATTAGAAAAGGCGAGTAGGTCACCCAATATGAACACAGTTTGAATAATACTAGTAAACTCTTGTAAAGTATATTGAGGCCACGCCCTTATGGCACGGAATTGGTCGAAGATCTAGTGTGAAGTTTTTAGTCTCAAGCATAATTCAACCTGTTTCGTAGTCTTATATCAAAACATGGATCATTCGGCCGATTTGAGGTAAGACACCGACGATTTTGTTTAAAATATTTAATTGAGAAATATGTTCATAATATAGCTGAGTTTCGGTGGATCCCTGCCTCTGAATGGATAATTGGCCGCCCATACCGAATATAAAAATTCCAAATTAAGAACTCTATTAGGAGTGCTAACAGGTCGCTGTCAAATTAGCAGACTAGGAACACCATATGATCACTATTGTAGAAGGTGTCAGAAGGAAGAAAAAAGGAGATTCTGCTACAAAAATGTAAGGCATGTAGTCCAGAGTTTCTTGACAACGTTTCCGAGTTTGCACGGATAAAATTTCTAAAACTGCTTGCATTGGTGAACTTCATCAAATGCACGGCATGATAGACGAGCCAATAGAATCAGGGGATTTTAAAAGGACTAGTTGACAACGAATTTCTGGACACCGCCTCCGGAAAATCAAACATCAAGGATTAGTATGCTAAGTTTAAATGTGATAAAGAAGTTGTTACCGACGAAAATATCTCAAAATTCGAAAAAATAATTTTAAATGACCGTTAAATGAAGTTGTTTGTGATAGCAGATGTTTTGGTTTGAGAAAGCGCTATGTAAAGTGGGTGCCCCGTGAGCTCACTTTTGATCAAAAACAACGGCGAATTAGTGATTCGGGTCAGCGTTTGGAGATGTTGAAGCGTAATAAGCACGAGTTGATAAAGGAATAACCATCAACAGTTACTATTACATAGCAATATTGGACCTTTTAATGGACGAAATCGCCAAAAAACAGCAACATTTGAAGAAAAAGAAAATCCTGTTTAACCAAGACAATGCACCTTGTCACATGTCAGTGAAAATGTTGGCAAAAGTCCATAAATTGGTCTTCGGATGGCTTCCGCATTCAACGAATTCTCCAGATCGGATCCTCAGCAATTACTACCTGTTCACAAATCTCAAAAGAGTGCTCTTTGGGAAGCAATTCTCGTCGAATGAAGAGGTGATCGCCAAAATTGGGATCTATTTTAAGAAATGGACAACTCGTACTGCAAAATTGGTATCGAAAAGTTGGAGGGTCGCTATAATCAGTGTATCACGCTTGAACTTAACTATGTTGAATGAAAAAATGAATTTTATCAAAAAAATTTATTATACCCTGTTAGGCTGGGAACTTTTCAATTGACCTGTTAGTCCCAGTGTTCACCTCGCAGACAATCACGCTTCAAAATTACATACCTACCTAAGTTTCAAACTTAAAAAACATAATGATCAAAGGATTCACAAGTTCAAATAAGTTATGTTTAAGAAATCTAACCAACAAGCAAACGCCTAAAAGTATGCTCAAGTGAAATACATCTCTACCACAAATACTTGGGTTTGTTTACATTTCGCCAAAATTAGCAGACACACTAAATTAAATTTGCTTAATTTAAACAAAACGAAAAAAATATTTTCGTGTCTCACTCAAAACTGGTTCTTGTTGTCATTCCACTTTGTTCTTTGCAAATTTAGTCGCCAGTCACTTAACGGAGCGTATTTTTGGCAAAGACATTTATGATTAACAGCCAATTTAGTAGCAATTAATTGTGAGTACTTGAGAGTACACGCTGTCGAATGTTGGCGCTTGTTATGAGTGTTATGAGCGATCATGCCCAGTGATCTTTTTCTGCCACGAGCAACACGTTTCTAAAGCGATTATTACATTTTGACTAAGCATTTCGCATGTTTCAATTAAATTTGACGCGCTTTGTCGGCATTTGCTAATTATATGTTAATTGAATGGGTTCTTTGACGTGCTGTCGACTTGTGTCGCTGGAATCGCACAACCGTTAATGTGTAGCATGTTCGTGAGTAATGTGACGTTGTCTCAAATATTTTCGGCAACAACAAGGCTGAGGTGGCAACGATCTCCTAGTGAAGTGGAGCAAATTCTCTGGTGTATAGTTTGAACCAGCTTTTCGGGAACGAAAAATGCAACTCTGGTTTGAAAATTACAACAAATGTAATAAAAAGTATTGATAACTAGAAGCATTCTAATTTTAATTGTGGAAGAAAGAGCCAAACTTCTGACAGTAAAAATTAGTAACGAATGTTCTTTATGATCTGTGCTTTTCAATGGAACAACACATATTAGGTTGTCAAAAAAGTCTTGCGGTATTTTCGCTAGTTGGCGCTTTATTCGTCGCATCGGGTCATGCTATACCTTTTTGCAAAGCTCATTTCACGCGCTAACACGTGTTTGATTGATTGTCGTTTCTTTTTAGTCGTTCGTGAGTTATAGCGTCGCAAACATGGAGCAAAATAAAGAGAAAATGCGGCATATTTTACAGTACTACTACGATAAAGGCAAAAATGCATCTCAAGCCGCCAATAAAATTTGTGCATTATATGGACCCGATACAGTTTCCATTTCCGCCGCACAACGATGGTTTCAACGTTTTCGTTCTGGTATAGAGGTGGTCGAAGATGCGCCACGCCCAGGAAGGCCTGTCGTCGAAAATTGCGATAAAATCGCTGAATTGGTCGAAAGAGACCGGCATAGTAGCAGCCGTCGCATCGGTCAAGAGCTGGGCATGAGTCAACAAAAATTTATTTCGATTTCAATAAAAAAAAATTCAATAAAAATACCGCAAGACTTTTTTGACAACCCATTATATCAATGAAATTCTCTATTCCTGTGAATTCCTATACTCAGAACCAAAACTACATCCAATTCTCATCAACAAGAAAATATATATTCTAGTATTGAACATTTTTCGAAAGGATATGCCAAATCTCCATGACTGTTTTCGTCACACCAAAGTTTGTCCTAAAGTTCATACATTCTTCGAAGATCAGTCAAAGCTCAAATATATTGGATTTTACGAGCGCTAATGATTTGTTTATTTCTGATCTCACTGCCGGTCCAGTTTTCCAAAATTTTACAGTATCAATTATCTCCAACAAATCCTTTCAGTGTGCAAACCACACCTGCTGGTAATTTCTTCTGAATTCAAATGAATCTGGTGGGTCAATTTTTGCTCAATTACTCGAAAATATGCCTCGTCGCTGAGGCTGATTGACGGCTGTTTCGTCTAATAACTAATGCATATAAATGCCACATGTGTCTTTTTATTTTGACAGCTATCGCTCTAGGAAATTAGTTACTTTTTAATAAGGTAATAAAAGCAAGAAGTAGTTCATGCAAGGGATATAATATTATGAAGACAAAAAGTGTCAACAAAAGTGTAAGTAACGAAAGGTAATATGGAAAAAGACATTTTATAGAGATATAGCCACAAATACTTGTGTATTAAATGCGCTCCTTACTTGTAAATATGTTTTATCAAAATCTTAAAATTAATTTTCGTGTTGCTAACAGCGTTCAATATAAATGTAATAAATTCTTCTTCTCAATATATACTTGTATGTTAACGTAAATGGGCTTGAAAATAACCAACAATAACCAAAGCAGCACCAATGGAGCAGTCAAGATTATTGCTACGCTCCGAAAGAGCCAAATGAAAATTAAGCGTAATTCAAATTTTTGCATTACCTGTTTGAGATGAATTTAAAAACAATTTTAAAAAAATTCTAAAAGATACGAGAATGCAAAAATACGCAAAATGTTAACGAAAATTTATTGTAAAATATTTGTCGCAGCAAAACGCAAGAAAATTTGCATAAAAATAAAAAATAATATAATTTTGGCTGATATTACAGACAAAGGAAATGAAGCGGTCACAGCTGTAAGTGCATCATTGGAGCTGATGAGCCGAAAAAGTCTCAAAAAAATGTTGATTCTTACTGAGGTATAAAAGGCGCTTGCCGTCAGCAGACTGAAGCGCAGAACGTTCTGAGACGTTCGCTGTAATTTACACAATTTTGGAGTACAATATGAAGGTTTACTTATTGCTTGGTAGGTAGTAAAAATATTTAAAAAAAATTGAAATATTATTAAAATACATTTTGTATACCACAATTTGCCCAAAAAGATTTTTTTCTTAAAAAAAAAGGTTTTGACTTAATAAAATCGTGTTGCTTTATCGATTCCAGCACTTATTGGAAGCGCTTGTGCCTACCAGGGCAGCGCACAGCAGCAAAACTTGGTCAGTGTGGGTCAGCTGGGTCATCCGGGACAGCCAGGTCAACCTGGTCAACCGGGACAGCCGGGTCAACCGGGACAGTCGGGTCAACCAGGCCAACCGGGTCAGCCGGGTGAGCCGGGTCGATCGAGCCAACAGGGACAATCGGGCCAATCCGGTCAACCAGGACAGCCGGGTCAACCGGGACAGTCGGGTGGATCTCACCCGTCGAGTCAATCTGATCAACAGGGTCAACCAGGCCAACCAGGCCAACCGGGTCAACCGGGACAGCCGGGACAACCAGGCCAACCTGGTCAGCCGGGTAGATCTCACCCGTCGAGTCAATCGGGCCAACCGGGACAATTGGGCCAACCGGGACAATTGGATCAAGCTGGGCAACCCGGTCAACCGGGTCGGCCGGGTCAATCCGGCCAATCGAGTCAACAAGCCCAAAAACACCCACATCACAGTCATCAAGCACAACATCAGCACGCACAAGAGATTGAGCAACATGTTGGGCAACTTCTTGCGCATGGTCAGCACCATGGATCGCATCATCAGCATGAGCAACAAGTTGTGTCCAGTCCACTGCAAGTACATCAACATATCTCACATGGACAACAACAACAAGTGCATCAGGCGCAGCAACATCAACATCATGGTCAGCAACATGTGCATCAAGGCCAGCAACATGGACATCAAAGCCAGCAACATGTGCATCAAAGCCAGCAACATGTACATCAAGGCCAGCAACATGTGCATCAAAGCCAGCAACATGTACATCAAAGCCAGCAACAGGGACATCAAGGCCAGCAACATGGACATCAAAGCCAGCAACATGCGATTCAAAGCCAGCAATATGTGCATCAAAGCCAGCAGCATGGACATCAAGGCCAGCAACATGGACATCATGGACAGCAACATCAGCATCTAGGCCAGCAACATGTTGCACAGCAAGCCAAATCACAACAACAGCAATATCAAAAAGTACCCAATGCGCCGCAACTAACGCTCACCGGTGTCGTGCAACATGTGTCCATACCACATGAGAACTATAAGGTGCCCAATCGTGTGCAACATGTTGTCGATCTGGCACATGCACACATTCCACAAGTGCTGAACTACCACAAGTTGCACAAGAATGACGTGAATCCCGTTGTTGTTGCAGGCAAAGCAGTAACAGTGCCCGTTATACCGCCGAACGTGCAACAAATTGTAGAACAGGTACACACACACGTTCCACAAGTAGTAAATCACCATATACAACAACAAAAACAATCGGCTGTTGTGCAAAATCAACAAGGTGTGAACGTCAACAAAGAACAACAACAACCAGTGGCTGGAGTACAAGGTGCAGTTGTTGCGCGCAGTCAGTCGGTCGCGGTGCCACCACAAGTGCAACAGATTGTCGAACATGTGAACAAACACATACCACAAATGATCCTCTATCTAAAGGAACAAGCACAAAAATTACAAGAGTTTATCATCAAATTTCAACAGCAACAACAACAATTAGCACAAGATGTTGCCAGTGAGCAGCAGGTGGTGTTGCCGCAGATACCCGCCAAAGTGCAACAAATCGTTGAACACGCGCATCAACACATTCCACAAGTGGTCAATCATGCACAACAACAAAAACAACAGATACAGAAGCAACAGCAACAACAACAGCCAGGTGTTGCTCAGCCAGCACAGGGTGTAGTAGTTGCACGTGACGTGCAACCTTCCGTTCCCCCACAGGTGAAACAAGTTGTCAATCAAGTACAACAAGTGCCAAACCAACAACATGGTGTCATCCAGCCTGTACAAGGTGTTGTAGTACCACAGCAAGTTTCAAAAAAAGTTTATACCGTGCAACAAGACGTCACGCAGAAACAACCGAATCAACAGCAGATACCAAATACTGCCGGCGGTGCAGTTGGGCAACTAACCGTTGAAGTTCAGCTGTGAACACCGAAATATTTTTTCGATGCTTCGATTTTCCAAACACTGTTTCATAAGATTTCGTTTAGTAAAAAATCACTGCCTTCGTTTTTGATATAAATTTATTTTCTAAAACACACAAAGACACTTTCGTTTCATTTATTTTTCCATCTTGATATTGATTGAGTAACAGCCTTTGTTGTCGGCGAAACTTTGGTCTGGTTTCGATTTTAAGGAATTAATCCAAGTTTTTTCTCTAAGGTGGATTCGTTTAACATTGCAGGACACTTTTCGCATACTTTTCCTTAAAATTCAACGAATTTGAGTGAGTCCGATGCATCTTTCGCTCTCTGAAAGATTCAAAGATCCGACCCTTCCACACTTTTCATTAAAATCCAATGAGCCTCCGTGGATCCGAACCTTCCACACTTTTCCTTAAAATCCAATGAAAATCCGTGAGTCCAAAGCTTCCTTTGCTCTCTGAAATATACTATTATCTGAAGCTTCCATATTTGTCCTTATAATCCAGACTCCACGACTGTTGATATGATCAGACTTCCCAAAAATCTATCAGTAAGTATCTTAGACCGGTAAGACCATTTAAATTTATTAGCAAAAGAAGCTAGATCAGGCCAAATTATAAGAAGATTTATTGAGCGGTGCCTAAAACGTGAAATTATCTGCTGACCAAAGAGTTATCTCATTAAATCCATTTATTCATGCAATTTGTGGGAAGTGGCGCCGTTTTGTTGAAACCAAATGTCGCCGAGATCACGACCTCCAATTTCAGGCATCAAATAGTCGGCTATTATATCGTGATAACGGTCGCCATTGACGGATACGTTCTTACCGGCGTAATTTTTGAAGAATTATGAACCGACGATTCCACCGGCCCTAAAACCACCCCAAACCGCTGCTTTTTCTGGATAAAACCGCAGCTCCTTAATATCTTCAGATTGCTTTTCGTCCCAAATGCGGCAATTTTGCTTGCTTATATATCCATTGAGCCTGAAATGGGCCTCATCGCTGAACAAAATTTGGCTCGAAAACGTCGGATTTTCTTGGAACTTTTCAAGAACCTCTAGAGCAAAGCCATGTAGCTTGGTAAGGTTGAGCGGCTTCAGTAAGTAAGATCTCGGCGTAAAATACGCCAACGTGTTCCTTTCGTCATTCCGTGTTCGACTCTTAAAGTATCTCTACTGGGATCATCTTCTTTCTGAATAACTGTTTGTCATTCGAAATAATATAAAATAGTCTTCGTATACATTTTCAAAACTTATATTTTTATTATGTAAATTTATAGCGAGTTTGGATTTTGGGAAGAAATTGGAAAAATAAATCCATATATGAAAATATTAATTTCTTAATCTAACACATATTTCGTTCAAATTTGCTGCACTTCGTTTTACCTAGCTTCCAGCTGTCCATTTTGCATTGCCTGAGTTCATCAACTAATCACTGTCGATATTCCTGTGTCTCAAATTAACCATAAACGCGCGCGCCTTGTGCAGTGGCTTCTTGTGGTCCCAAGACTTGTGCGAGTATGCGATTGGTATTCCAAACATTGCCATACTTAGGCGCTTTAACCTTCACGGCTTGTAGCACGGACTGTGACACGACACCTACTCCCGGTAATGGCGATGGCCCACCAGGCGGTAATAGAATAACTTCCTCGCTACTAGATACAGAAGAAATTGAATCTGGCACAGGTATGATTGGTTGAGGCTGGCCGCCAGGTGTAATCAGTAGCTCCTCACTCGAAGCCGATGAGATGGAGTCGATGACTCGTACTCTGTATGCGTTGGCGCATACGATGACTGTGTGCAGGATGAAAAGTAAATAAAAGTATTGAGGTTAAAAGGTCAGCACAACAATATCAATTATTTACTTACTGGTTACAAAAGTTACAAGGAATTTCATGTTGTTGCTTTGAGTAAACGCAGTGCTTAACTGTCTTAGTTGAGTTGCAACTGAAACTCTTTTATATACCTGCAATTGGCTAGTGGGCTCGCGTTGCAGCTAACGCCTCGCCTAAAAAAATCTTAAAATTAACTTATTTGCTGGGATTTTTGTACTCTTTGCATTTCGTGTGCTTAGTCGGTCATGAAAACTTTCATTTCCATTTCTCAGAACTTTCAAACTCGTCGTACGATTCATACTTCTGCATATCGCTTGTCAGCCGAACACGCGCTGGATATATCAAAACCACGCGCCGGCCGCCGCTCGTGTCTAAATGCCAATATACAATTTTATTTATGTATTCTGCCATCATTTTAAATTTGGTACTTTTTCGATGCCTTCGTCTGTCTGCTGTCTCATTGAACCAAATAAGATCTTTTTTTCGCACACCCACTTGTTACTCATCCATTTACATATGGTATGTAAATGAGATTGAGGGTGAGTCGCTCCAAACAGGTTGGGCATTATTTGAACTGTTGCTTCGCTTATGATTTAAATGTAATTAAATTGATACTAAATTACGATTTATATTAGTGTTCGGCCTGAACAGCCGGCTAGGTTAGGTTAGATGGCTGATCAAAGATCGCACTTGGACTACTATACTTGTACATAGTCCTTTGTGTGGCTATAGAAAAGAAGAACTCCTGTGCTCGAACTTATAAATTAGCAAACGCTTAGTAGCCAGTACAAATTTGCACAGGCGTTTAATTTCCATTCCCGCCAACTCGGTGAGATGTCTGAAGGTATGTATGCGCTCCCAAGTGTTTAAGTTTTGACCTCCAAAACGCGGTTCAGTCAAGAAGGAAGTGTGGATTTGTTTTCACCTCATCTTATTCCATAAAGCCTCTGCAGATAGCGTCTGGTAGAACTTCCTGCCTTACTGCATTGAGGCTAATGGAGCCCTAGTCTGCTCCCATTCTATCGATAGCGGTTCTAGGGTGCCTTTTCTTGCTAGCTCATTAGCTTTACATTTTCTTGCGATTCCGCTGTGACCTGTCACCTATACCAGTGTTATCTCAAAGATACTCGATGCTATAGAAAGCGAGGTTAGGCATTCTTTGACCTGCCCTGAACGCACTGAACCTTACTGAGTTCAAGGCTAGTATCGCCGCTTTGCTATCTGAGTGTGTGGTCACTTCTCTGAAGGAGGCTGTACTCCGGAGCAGTAATTCTACTGCTACCTTAATGGCTGCAACTTGGAAAACACTTCAATAGTCAGGAAGTGACTACATGGTCCAAGCAACCCGGTATAAAGTCAAAGTGAGTGAGGATTTCCGAGTGTTTAGACCCGTGTTCTTTTAGGAACCTAAAATCTATGAATTTTATGGCAACATTCGCAGCCATACACCCTCCGGCGATGTCCACAGGCAATATGTGCAGAATGGCGTTAAGTGCAATGGTGAGAGTGGAACTTATTGCACCGCACATGCTGATGAGCGCCGCCAGTTGAACGCTCTCGAGTTTCTTTGCAAGTGTGATCTTTTCTAGAGCTCTCCACCACATAAGTACTCCATAGACAAAATGGGCTTGACTATGGTGTCGTAGAGCTATAAGACCACTTATGGTGAGAGATCCCATCTTTTGCCATTTTCTCCTCTACAGCAGTTTAAGGCAATCGATGCCTTTTTTCATCTCTCTTCGATATTCGGCTTCCATGAAAGCTTCCTATCTAGGATGAGACCTAGTTATTTCTCTGTATCCGCTGGTTGCTAAAGAAGAAAAAAATCTTGTATACATAGTTTTGCAGATTTTTAGTATTAGATCGGTCAAATATTTACTAAATTTAATAGTTATGTTAACGATCTAGATTCCATAGCAAGACTTCGCTTAAACCTCAATATAATTACTTTTTCATCGTATGATAAATATTCGGTTAGGTTTGGTTTGTTTGGGAGGTACATCAAAAAATGAATCTCACTTCGATAGATTAGAACGCCGGTCCGTAAGACCTTTACAAATCGACAAAGCGCTTTGAGCATATCACAAACTTTTTTAGGCGTCTAAGGTCAGTTTCGAGTATGTCTCCTTATTCGCCGAAGGTAAGACTGGTGAGATGTTTCAACCTCAGTCTTGCAAAGGCAAAAAAACGATGATGTCACCCTGCTGCATACCACTTTGCTAACTTGGCTCCGACAAAATTTTTAGCCTTATGATTGCGGCAAAATGAACATTAGTAGGGACAAGTACTTCAGTATATCTCATGGCTTCTACTCTATTCCAAAAGAATCTTGGAGTCGCACAGGAGTGGTTCGTCGATAAGTGCTTGCTAAACTCACGAATGGTACAAAGGTTCTACAGGTTCAACAATACTGATTGGAGCTGCTACCGTTAGAAAGGTTAACGGTTCTTAACAAAATACCCAGTAACCAATAGAATATATATATGCACATCATAATTAGGCTCAAGAGCCTGCTAATCTCACTAAAGTTATAATAACATTCGTTAGCTCGTAACCCCAAATCACAGCTCTCCGGGTGTTTGAGTTGAACAAATTGAGGTAAAAAATTTTCATCGAAATGACTAAGCGTCTAATCAAAGCTAAATTATTTAGCTACCTCTCACATTGTGCCGCAGAAATGGGTGTTAACTAGTGAGGTCGGCGGAAACTAATTGCGTTCAATTGCGTATCGGCTGACAAATGTTTGCGCATAAATAACACAAAGTACCGTTAGCTACCATGTAGGCAATATAAGAAACTTCGCTGAAAGCATAAATGTTATACATGAATGGATAGAGCGCAGAAGCACTTTGGTGGCGGAGTGAGTTCCTGCGAAATGGAGGTGTAAGGCATGGCTAAAGTGAGATTACGCATTTCAACGGTTCTTAGCCGGTAGCAAAAGGCCACAAAATCCTGTTTTTAGCGTGTGCGTGCCACATGCGTGTTGCACAATCAATTTGTGTTTATAATATCCAGGTTGCTGCAACACGCACTGCGATTTTGCGCTATGCCACCTTGCCACATTTACGTGTAACTGCAAGAAAAATGCGTTAGTGGCATAAGTTCGGGGACAGGCGCAGCGGGATATGCTAACTTTTGTACGCCCAAAACATGTAAATAAATTAGGAATGCATTAATCGCTAAATGCGATGCAGCAAATAATTCAACCGATAAATATGTAGGTATCTTTTAAAGTGCAAATAAATGCGTGTTAACACCAAGGCAGATGATAAATGGGAGCTTATGGCAGAAAGGTGGTGATAATGTAAATGCAATTAGGCTTGGAATGTGCGTGCGGCATGTTGAAAAAATTTAAATTATTAGAAAACAAATTAATATGAAAAGTGTGATACCCAAACAAATAATAAAAAAAAAACATTAACTCCGAAATTTACTCCGAACATTTTTCCTTATTCCGAAAATGTTTTAACTCCGAAAAAGTCTGGTTAAAATTTTGTTAATTGTTAAAACTTACTCCGAAAAAAATGCCAATATTTTTTCACTCTAATAGAATACTAGCGCCGATAACTGTTAGCTGCTAAATTTAAGGGATTTGTAATTAAAAGATTTGTTTATAACAAATATGATATCTAGGCAAATAAGAAAAATATTAAATCCAAAATTGACTTCGAAAATTCGAATGTTTCGTTTATTCCGAAAAATATTGACTTCGGAAATTGTGTGAAAAAGTAGTATCTGAGAAAACTGTTCGTTTTCAAATTTAATATTTCTTAATTGGTATATGCACTCCGAACATTTATTTAAAAGCTCACAAAAACTGTATCAAGTATTTCGCTTACCTCAAAAAAATGGTAGCTCCGAAAAATGATTAGAAAAATTTAGTTAATATATGTATGTAGAAAAGTTTTAGCTGACTTTTATCTAATTTCTAGCAAGGCTTCAGAATATATCGCAATAACGCCGAAATTTACTTTGAAAAAACAGTCCAAATATTTATTCGATTTACTCCTAATTTTCGGAATTTTTCAGAATAACTTTAAATTTTACTTCGAAGGGAATAAAAATATTTCACTTACTACGCAAGGATAGTAGCTTCGAAAAATAACTCCGAAACTTTTTTCAGAAAATTTTACATAGTCAGAAAGATCGCCAAATTTGTTTGTAAATTTATTTGAACAAATTTCTGAACAGAATACATTGATAAGAACTAGTTATAACTTTTCTGTCTTCGAAAAGTAACTCCTTTTTTTCTGAAAATTTGACATACTCCGAAAAATTGCCAAATTTTTTGAAAATTTATTTGAGCAAATCTCTGAACAGAATGCACTGATAAGAACTGGTTATAATTTTTTTAAATATAATTTTTCTAAATTATTAAAAATTTTTACTTAATACTGTACTAAATATTGGGGTTAAGAAACAAGATTTGGCTGAAATTTTCAAAAATAGCAATTTATTAAACGGGAGGCTCGGCATTTGACTTTTGTTCAAAAATTACATAAACGATATATTTGTATACTCTGAAATATGCTTAATCCGAAGGATCAACTTCGTCTTTACTTGTAGGAAAATCGTAAATTTTCAGATATTCTTACCAAAAAAAAATGTATTTTTTATTTAAAATTTTTTTTTTATATAATTATATATACGTACTAGTATATACATATGCTTGGCTATGTATTATCCACGTAAGCGCTTTTTTCCAATTTAAACCTCACCCATTTTCAGTCCTTCACAAATTTTGAACTCACTTTGACCCACTTTAACTTCAATAACAAATAACTTTTGTGCCGAATTCATTCATCCGGAAAAGAAATATGATTTTGAGTTATTCCAAGGTGCATATGTGCCACTTTTTCTCAATATATTTTATATGCTATATGTATATGTATAAATGGTTATACATATGTACACCTATGCTGCTCACCTTTCGCCCAAAACTCATTCAAGTGAGAAATTGCGAAAATTTTCTTTGCCCTCAAACGCGATAGCAAAAACACTTGCAGAATTGTTGCTGGCACTTGCACCCTTGAATGAGTTCGCGGTATTGAAAGGTCCCTACAACTCCTATATACACATATTCTATATTTGTAAGTGTTACTCTCACCTACAGGTATGTACCTTGCAGTGTATTCATGTGTGAGTAGCTTATTGGGTTGTTTGTTGCCAAATCGACGTGTCATGCCACTTGCGTCGAACTTGCCACACCTGAGTGCTTTGCTGCGATTTCGTAAATGATATTTTATATTTTTCCGTTATACACTCTATGTATTGAGAATGAGGAAAGTCACCGCGAAATTGGCTTTCGAAGTTTTGAATTTAAGTTCGATTAGTTGCAAGAAAACACAAAGTCTTTGAGTAAATGTTATTTAGTAATCTCTATACAATACTATATGTGGATAAATAGAAAACTCGTTCATCGAAGTTTTGTTGTTCAACGACTACTGAAAATCCTAGTAACTAGTTACTAATGATTTCGAAGTGTAATTGTCATCGTTAAAACTATTAGAGCACGTTCAAGGCTATACTTACACTACTCTTTGTAGTTGTAAGAGCATACATATTATGTGTTTAAATGAGTTGTCGGCTTTCCGGTTGTAAAACACAAACTTAAGCGCCTCTATTCGCGCCTGGGAAAACGGCGTCAGCTTCTTGTCAAACATACATACATATATATAAATATTTTTGTATATAAAAAATTGTCTTCTAGCCTATACTTTATATTTCTTTTGTATGAGTAGTACTACACATGGATAATTGCTTTATTGCTGGTCAGCCTTAGCAGGAATTTGCCTAACCAACCATGCTGCCACGCGGCCACTCCGCATTCCACACACGAGCGTCTTCTACAGCGAATGTGTATTCTGTTGTGAGTCTCAATCGCTTGACGCTTTGAGCGCTTTGTAAAATCTGCTTGTTCATCGAAAATAGTTGTTTTGTTGGCTATATAGACACATATGTACATATGTATCTTTGCGGTTATAAGCAACTCTCTGCTCATTCATATCGACATTTATTTATGCCTATAAGCCTTCCTCTTTGTGCTTGCTGCAGGATATGACAATTCCTTTGTGAGACTTTGCGACCATTAAGAGCAGAAATGGTGTGTGTGAAAATTTGTTGTTTTATTGGTCGCAAATGGATAGGCCTTTCGCGCAATCTTAATAACATGATTTAAGCGTAACGATCAGTTTAAAGCTTCGAACAATGGAGCATATTAATTGCTCAAGCTATTTTTCTACAAAGAGCTTGCATACCCAGGTACCAACTAGTATTCTGACTCATGCATAATGTACGAGAAATACAATTTTAATTCCACAAACTCGAACGAATTGGAAAGACTTTTTTGTAGAGCTGCTTATAGTCACCGAACTCCTCTTCTAATTAAAAACGTTGTTTTAGTTGAATAGAAGCCGCGTAACTCCACCAAGTCACTGGATTATTAAGAGCAACTTTTTCATTTCAGAAGAGCATACCGAGTTCTTGAAGTTCACTGCTTTTAAATTGTGTCATGATTCCGCTTTAAATCGACAACTTGTCGAACCAACCGTGTCCGTTCGACCAAAACCATAGGAAGTGTGGATCTAAGTGTAGTTTTAAATTAGGAGTAAACGGAGGATTATTTTTATTTTTACCTTTAAATATCGGCACAATATCTCGCATGTACAGTGATCTTACTATTCTGGAGATGTTCGTTAACGGCTTTTCGATTTAACATGACGATGCAACAAACCAACAATGTTTAAGTATTCAAAGCTTTAACAGCTGGTCGCTATCAAGAAAATTGAGGCTCCTGCCTTATACGAAAGCAAAGTGAAGAAATTGCTGCCGATAATGTTCTACTGATACCAGTAGAAGCTCAGTTGGGTTTAACTATACTGAAAATATGTCTACACGGATGTGACTATTCTGGATATTTTCGACTCACCAGCAGAACGTATGACATCCATACAGACGGTTTCAAAATGGTTAATGGAATGGGAGCCGTAATCTGCTACTCGGAGCTCGCGACCCATGAATATCACAGTTTCTTAAACCCGGAAAAGTCAGGAAAGCGACAGAGATAGCAGAAAACAACTTAAAGATGATCAATATATACGTCGGTAGCAAGGCGGCAATTAGGACAATATACCCACATTGCATTACGTCAGAGAATGTCTTCAGAAGCCGGGAAGCAGTAGATGTAGCGGCAGCATGAAAGCGGCACTGGATGTCATATCACAAAGGGATTCCGAAAATCGAAATGGCTATCCAAAATGTACAGAAAATACGGAAGTCACTTAAGACGATATACAATGAAATTTTCGAAATGGTTTACCGACGGCTCAGGGCGAGAAGGAATGCCTTAAGAACATGCAGAATTATCAAAATCATATATAAGAGCACCGAAGGAATGTTTTTTACTCATTCAGTCCCGAACGGACTACAAGACGGTTATCGGTCTAATGACAAGTCACAATCTACTGGCAACACATATGAGCCTGATGGACAAAAGTAATGACGACACTTGCTGAAAGTGCATGAGGAGACGCTGGAACATCTCCTATTTTTCTATCCAGCCTTATCCGAAACTCGTCTTGGATATCTAGGGGTTCGCAGTTCAAGAGACTGATGAACGATGACAACATCTGATGAGGCGGCGTTACGATGAGCTGTACGAGATATCCGACGACATTGACATAGTTCAGCGAATAAAGAGACAGCGGCTACGCGGGCCAGATCATGTTCTTTGAATAGATGGAAACACTCCAGCTCTGATAGTATTCGACACAGTACTCCACGGTGGAAGCAGAGGAAACGGAAGACCTCCACTCCGTTGGAAAGAACAGGTGGAGAAGGACCCGACTACATTTGGAATCTCCAATTGGCCCAAAATCAGCGAAAAGGAAGAACGACTGACGCGCTGTGTAAACTCGGCTATAACCGTGTAAACGGTGTCTACCCCAATAAAGAAGAAGAAGATATCACGGCTGACTTCTACTTGTACTATGTCTCTAAAATCTACCTGCACGCTGTAATTTTAAATTTAGCATCATAAATTCCAAACGCCCAACATGCGTCGTTCTTAACAATGTTGCAACAACATTAATTGCCGCACAACTGTGTGTGATAGCGCCGCTTGCAACATGTTGTTGATGGCTTTTAATCAATTTGATGCACTCGTTTCATAATAGCCGCTTGGCCTCTACGAGTATATTAAGATTTTGAGTTGGTGTAGCGCAGAAACGCTTATTAATTTACCTTTTGCATAATGTATGCATTAATATCAATTTTAAGCTTGGCAAATTTATGTGCTGCTTGGACTACTTTCACGGACTTGCGAGCCTGAAGTGCTGACGGAAGCAGTTAGGCGGTGCTATGATAACGGTCTACTAACAAGCGGCGAAGATGAATATACACAAGAGTTGGGCAGTGAAAGCCTGAACGAGGAAGTATGCAGATTCTTATTTATTTTGTTCTAAGCTGTTCTTCATTTTACAATCAATCAAGCAATATTCTATAATATATTGCTTATTGGAAGTAATTTGTATAAATACAGGTGTATGTTACAGAAGGAATGAAGGATGTAAACGGCCTGGAACGCAATATATCTGTAGGAGTTTGACAGTTCAAAAGATATGTAGGATAGTTGTGGTATCTGATATTAAAATATTTGTTTACAGTCAGTTAGGAACGCGATGAGCTATCAGTGACTGAGTAGTAAGAGACTACTACTTACTTCTTCTCTAACAGTTTGCCTGTGGCTGAGCTGTTTAAAGCCTGGCGAGGAGCTAAAAGTGGAGGAGCTAAGCATAATTTCGTTCGATGAATACATGGTCAATGATTGACATATCAGAATACTAAGCCCTATCTACAAGAAGGGAGATACTGCAATATGCACTAAATCCCGCGGGATCATATAAGATATTTACACAGTATTTTTGGAAGACAGAAGCTCATTGGAAATAAACTGATTGGAGTTATCGGTGTGGCTTTCGACCTGAACACACCTTAGAACATACTTTTATAATATAACGACTCTGGACGAAGGGATCTTCATTTTTGTGGATTTCAAAGCCGCTTTCGAGCACTGAAATTCGTCAGAAGCAGCATAGCCATCAGCTCTGTCTCTAATAAGAGACCATGTTTTCGTCAGCATGATTCCTTCATGTAAGCCTTCTTCAATATATTGCAGTACGCAGATTTTATCGAATATAGTTTTGGATTCAGAAGCGTTTAGAGGAATTTTCAGAACTCCACAAGAGCTTCATCAGGTATCAATGGTAAACATATTGGCAAGGTTTCCGGCATTTGTTAGATCCGTGCAAAAAGAATTCTGAGCTTAGCAGGAGCTCACATGATGAGTTCTACGGCGCCTTGGACAACCATGGTGCCTCCGCATACAATGGAAGACCAAGTACATAGAGTCCTGTCTGCACTTAGGATGTATAACTGGCACGACTCGCAAAGGACTGACAGGAATTATTTCGTCTTGCCCTCACTCACTACCAGACCCATTTGCTTCGCTTCCTCATTCAGTCTGGAGAAAGCAGAACTAACAGCGCGGTTGTTGAGGCCAATGTTGCAATATCAGCGGCGTACGCCAGCAGCTGTACAGTCTTATACTCGTAGACAATAGTCTCCCTTCTCTATTCAGATGTACAGCTCGAATTATTTTCTCCAAGTATAGATTAATGAGGTCTCACGATACGGAGTCGACTTGTCTGAAACCTCGTTTGATATCAAATCTTTCTCGATCCTGACGAAGCTTTTGGTATCGCTCAACGTCAGTTTACACAGCCGTATTAGTTTTGCGGCGATACCAAATTCAGACATAGCGGCATAAAGGCAGCTCCTTTTCGTACTGTCAAAAGCAGCCTTACGAAGAGGTGGTCTGTTTCGATTAGCTTTTCACGGCTCACGCTGGATAATAAAAATGGTCTGATTCTATCCAATCTTCCAATCAGAAAGGATCCGCATTGAGATTTCATATATCAAAGAGATATAAAAGCTCAATAGATCACAGAAAAAATCCATTATTGTCCATTATATACTTATAGATAAGTATACATATATCTAAACCGTCCATATTTTCAACGCGAACTAACCATTAAGCCATCCATAGTCCCCACTGAGCAACGCTTGTCGACAATTAGCAGTATTCTATTGCAGTTAGCAGCAGTTGCTGCCACAATAATGCTACAAATTAATACAAACCTGATATTCCGCTGTCACGACTACACATTACAGTTAAATATTGCACAACGCCAGACTTCAAGATATTTCCCACAAAATGTCAATAACAGAAAAAGCATAAACAACAAAAGATAAATAAATTGACAACTGTAACGAACGAGAGTAAAAATGTTGCATTGAAGATGTGGCAACAACCACAAGTTGCATTGAAAATGTGTGAGAAGTTGTGGGTATTATGAGTATGACAACTTAGTTGTAGCCACCGTTTGTTAACCGACAGAGAAGAAGTAAACAACTGTTTGTGTACCTAGCTCTCATAACAGCTACTTTGCAACGGACAACTTGTCGATATATATTTATACATACATATATATACGTACCTATAAAGCTCTTTGTAACTTCAGATTGATCGAAGCTGACACTTGTTGTCTTGTCTGCGCCTCTTTCTCCTTCAACGCTTCGCAATCAAAACTGAAAGCTGCGTGAATAAGCCACTTGCCTATAGTTCTTCTAACTCTATGTAGTTCTATCTCCGTTACTTGTCATTGTGGCGCCTCATTACATGCTTTTATTTGACGCAGACGCATTAAAGCTGTCAGTCTTGTGTCATTTCTTCGTTGCGAAAGTCTGATTAGTCAGAACTTATCCCCATAAGTACGCTGAGTTCTCAATGTACTAATTTGGGGATACGCATGCTTACTTGCTTGGTTTAGTGTCACAAGTCCTATTTTAAATTTTGTAGAGTTTCCTATTTATGAACTCCGTAAAACTACCAAGCAACGAGGAACAATAGATCCGATCTGACCCGTTTAGATTCTACAGCTGTTATCGTCTCTAGAATAACTATATTTCCTCTCCAAAGACTATCTGACTATAGGCTAGCTACTACTAGACCTTACAAATGTCAATAAATACGATAGAATATAAGATAAAATTGGATCTAATTCCTGGAAATGGCACTTAATTGTTAGCTCGCTAGACCAAACCTATGTCAAATAGATCTCTGGTAGTACTACATCATAAAAGAAAATAAGATCGAATTACATGAAAAAGAACCCACTTGAATGGAGATGTACTGAGCGCTCCATTGTTTTTTTTAAGTCCAAATATTATTTTTTATTTATTTTTATTATATCAGGCAATCCGGCACATCACAGATGTCGAACTTTCCGGCATAGTACAGGGTCAAATTTTCTTTCTTAGTCGTGGCTGACCATCAAAAGAACCCTCCATGGATATGGATATCTATAGACAGATAAAGAAAATGTGAGTAAAGCTCGGCATATTTCAAATGGAGTCTCTTAAGTCAGCTACACTTTTATTCTGTTGCTATAGCCGATTAGGGATCTACATGCCTGACTACAACTCTCTTGATAAGCATCGCAAGGATTTCGAGTCCATTTCAGTCACTAAGAGCCAGTCAGATGGGCTCGACTGTATTGTACTTCCATATATGTACATATGCATAGCCGATTTTTAGATTTCTCACTATAATTACCATTTCGAAATAAAAGAAGAAATTTCTGAAAGAGCGGATAGACGATGATTTATTTTTATTATATCAGGCAATCTGGGACTACAATCCACGTATCATTAGTTGGCAGCATACCATGATCGTAAGGCCTATTGTCACTTATAGAGTAGTTGCTTAGGCATTTAAGGCAACGAAGTCTTCGGTAGGATTTCAACTATCGAAGCTGCAATGACTCGCCTGCGTCGGCACTTTAGAGGCAATGCGCATGCATTCATGCTGAAGCTCACACCGCTGCATCTAGTGACCAAATAGGTAGCGAAGCATACCATGCTGCTCATGGCATCAGAGGGTGTTGGCAAAGGGAAGATAATATCGTCTCAACTAATGAAGGCCTTGGGAGAAGGCACACCACTGACCCTTCTTCAAAGGGAATACTTTACGAAGAGGGTAAATTTTTAATAAGATTAGAGTTACTCTCGCTAGTAAAACGGGGTGGAGTGATTCCACGCTCGACCTACTACTGAGGTGCAGCACTATCCCGTGGTACACTGACGGCTCGAAAACACCGAAAGACATTCGAGAAGTCATTCCGGGACCGCATACCAAACTATCCATACCAATGGGATGTTTTCCGCGCATCTTTCAAGCAGAAGTCTTTGCTATAAGTCAGTGTGCAGTAATCAATATTCATCGCAACCAGCGTATCGCTTTCTTAGTGATAGTCAAGCGGCACTAAATGCGATCTCAGCTTATGAGGTAAAAACGCTTTTAGTGGAGGAGTATATAGCAAAGCTGAAGCGCCTATCAGTTTGCAACCATGTACACCTGACCTGGGTGTCTGGGCATAAAGGGTTAGCCGACAATGAGCTGGTCGAAGAACTTGTCCGCTCTGCGGCAGCTTCCAGAATGATGGGACTAGAACCATGCATTGCGGTGGGAAAAGAAAAGCAGCACAACCATGTATTGCGGTGGGAAAATGAACTGCCCCTCACGGAAGAGAGAGTGGGATGAGAACGGCACTGGCAGCAGGCTATAGGAATGCGCCACGCCAAGTTACTATGGGCAGGTAACAACCTAATAAGCTTTATAGATATGATCAACCTCTCCTAAGACAAATTCCGCCTGCTTGATGTGCTCTATACAGGGCATTGTGTCTTGCGCCAACTGCCGCTTTTGCAACATGGAACAGGAAACTCCAGAACACTTGATTCTAGATTGCCCAGTAATTTGTAGGAGCAGGTTTAATCTTCTATCTACGTGGACACTGATCACGTTACCTCACTCGCGCATAGCAAGCTCCTGGAATTGTTGTGAGCGCAGGACCTTTGTGACCATATGTGATATAGGAGAGGAAACAATAAATCATAGGTCGCAGGGCAAAGTCTCAATATTTTCTATGTATGACGGGACAGCTGGCCAGTATAACCTAACATGACTTCACTATTAATTACTGGATGTCACTACCTCCCAACTATAATTCAGATTGGGAGCTGATCGTTTCATAATGAATACAGCAAGCAATCCTGATTATAAGTGGGCTTCAAAAAGAGTTCTACGTCAACTAAATAACGATTTTAAAAAGGGGAATATAACTATTCTACCGATTGTTAGTTCTTAGCCTTAGAAGCTTTAAATTTTGCAACGAAAGTGTTATTAACGCCGTTCAACAAATATGCCGCCAGCAAATTGCTTTCTCAAAGCAAATTCCTTCGAGCAGGCATTTTGAAGACTCTTTCAGTTTTACATATATAATATAAAGTATAGATATATATATCATATGTACTCACTATTCTTTGTACATAAAAGCTTTAATGAAAAATTAATGCAATCATTTTTGAAAAATTACCAATTTCACTCAAATTTAATTGAGCAATTTGCAAGCGTTTGCAAAACCAAAGAAAGGCAAGGTGCCTCACGCTGAAAGCGGCCGCAGTTCAACCGACAAACATATGTTGCATATAGTATAGTATGTATACATGTATGCTACATTAAACCAAGCGTTGCACAGACATAAGCACATAATTGGACTCGTAGGGTACCCGAAGTGCAAGCCAAATTAATATGCAAGAACGCTGAAAAATCGCTTAAGCGGAAAAAAACTTGTACGCACACATATATAAAGAACAATTTTATTAGGGCGTGATGGCTAAGTATACGTATGTATGTATGTGCATATTAAACAAAAACAACGCAGCAAACGAACTGCATTTGATCGCGTCCGCAACGTCTAACCAACAACGGCAACGTGGGATGAGCCCATTGGCGACGTTCGCTCTTGAGCTGGCATCCGTGTCGAATGGAGCAAGTGATTGTTGCACTGGGCAAGTGTTGCATCAAAGGCATAAATATGACGAAGACTGGTGATTTTAGATATGAAGTTGCCATATCTATTTTAGTAAGTGCCAGATGTATTTGCAGTTACCAGGTGTCTAAAAGCGCTATTGAAATAACTTGAAAAACTTATAGGCCCACTTTGGAAACTACGGAAATATGGATAATTTTTATTATGCTCTATGGTATTATGAGAAAGGTTCCTCTTGTTCAAAAGAGTTGGATAAAAAAAGTGGCTGCCAAACAAAGTATGTACAAAATGGTGGCCCGATGTTCTGACCTCAGGATTTTCGTACCTGCCTCAAATAGTTCTTAAGGATCCTTCACACATACAAACAGTTTGATTATAGCTCTGGTTATCAACTCTTTTTTTTTTAAGTAGGAGGAAGCATAAACAGCCAGAGTGTGGAACTTCAATCCGCTAAACCTAGCCTGCTACCAACTCCAGACTCTCACGCGGAACCACCTGATTACGTATTACTTCATGGGAGGATAAGAAATTTAAGTCTCATCCATGGCATGCACTGAAGGACGCCTAATCTGCTCTATATGTCTCAGTTTTATCATGATTAGAGCTGCCGCTTCGCTGTTTCAGTTCTTCGTGGACTGACACATGAGTGTCGTCAAATATTCCAACATCAAACTACCACCGAACGTAGATTTTAGTTTTTTCCTTGCACTTACAAAGCGAGGACAATAAAAGAATAAAAGAATACTTGCACAGGTCTTCAAAGCACTCTGAACATGTCGGACAAATGTCATGTTGGAAACTAAACAGGTAGCTTCTAAAGCACCCATGTCCACTTAATCTTTGGGTTAGGTGGAAATCCATGTTACCATGTCGTGTGTCTGGTTATACCCTCTAAAAAAATCGCAAAGTGCGACCGAAAAATGTATACTAAAGGCTGACTGGCTTTCACAGTCTTCGACAAAAAACTGTTAAAGTCCAACCTACATTAGCAGAAACTTTTAGCATAAAGTGCTGTGGCTGATTCCGCCCAACTGGACTTTACCAGAACACTACATTAGCAACAGGCAGAGAGAAGTAATAGATCTGTTATCGCCTCTAGAATAACTATCCTTCCACTCCTAAGGCTGTCTGACTTTAGGCTAGTTTATTAGACCACACGTATGTCAAATAGAACTCTGGTAGAGCTAGAGTCATAGAGAAAATCGGAACTAATAACTGGAAGTGGAACCTATTTCAATGGAAGATCGCTTACAACAACAGTCCATGGTGGACCATTGCTTTCGCAACTATTTTCCACCAGATTTTCCGATATCATACAAAATTTTGTACGTTCATCTCTTTGGGGTCATCGATTACTGGATTTATCTCTCTTCATAGTATTATTTCAAATCTATTAGGTAGTACTGCGTAGTTGTGTCTTATTATTGAAATCTGGGATCTAAGAGATTGTTATGTATCCGCAGCTTCATATTTTTGCGGTATCAGTGAGGCTGATTGGACTAAGTTGGGGACGATGGATCTAATTTAGATGAAGCTTTCATTGGACTCTACTGGATGCTGAATGATCGCAATATTATATTACTTAGTCTTATTACCATTGGCAACGGCTAATACCGCACTCGATGGAACGAATCAAGAGCGGCTCCGCTGGCTCGGTCGTGTGTTCCGAATAGACGAAAGTACTCCAGTTTTGAAAGCATTCGACGCAGTACTCGCCGAGGGAAGCAAAGGAAGATAAAGATCGCCACCATAGCGCTCCTACATATTTTGTATGCCGCTCAAAATCCCTTTATAATCCCTTTCTCTCGATCTTTCCGTAAATTTTTAACCGAATTCAACCTCGAAATATAACTCTTTTACTAAAAGGAACTATTACTTATCAATTTCGCTTTAGAAAATTTATAGTAGTTCTCACAAAGTATGTCACAAGCCGCCACCATAAGATCTATCAATCCAACTTTAACGAATTGCCAACTGGACTATTCTAATGCTAAAAAAACAAAATGAACTTCAACAGCCGACTGACTACAGGTCCGTCCTTTCGTTTCCGAGTTATGTTGCTGGCGCGTTGCAAGAATACATGTTAGGCACGCTAATAGCCTGAAAGCGAAGCGTTTCTCTTTTTCATAAAACTCTAAGTAAGTAAGAAGGCACAGTCCGCTGCAGCGCCGATTGAACGAGTTCACTACAAATGCGGAACAATTGCGGCACAACTATTAGCACGGTTGGGGGATAGCGCTGAGCTGGTGGCGAGTGGTCAGTGGCAACTTGACAAGCATTTAAAATCGTCTTATACGCAGCACATTGTGGCATGCCACCACATGTTAAGGCGGAAATTTAAACGGTCCATCTAAGAGTTGTGGCATTTACGCAGGAGGCGTAAGAGTAAAAATTGTTGTAGTACCCAGAAGAAAAGGTAGCAACAGCGAAGCGAAAGCATCTTCTGCTGCACTTCATATTTTGCTATATTTCTAATTTCTTCTTTGCTGTCTTATTTTGCGAAAACCCCATACAACTGCTCCACGGCACAACTGCCTATTGGCCGCTAAAGCGCTCTCCAGAAGTCGCTTTATGTACGCTGTCTCGCTTGATGAGTGCCACTTAAGCCGTGATTGCATTTAAACCAAACAACAACTTTTGCGCAATTAAGTTGCCAACAAGTTTGAAATTATGCAATTATGATATAAAAAATTGCCCCGCCATCGGAAGCCGAAGGGGTCCAACGTTATCAAGAAATATATTGGAGGGTATGTGAATAGTAAGGGTAGCCGTAAAGCGCAGCCAAACACGGCTTTGGTAATGGGTAGCAGCGCGCGGCTCACACAGAATCGCGGCGGCTTCTGTTGCAGGAAACGTGCCAACTTTTATTGGCTCACTTGTGCACTTGACTGTCAGCCAGTTGATTAGTCGGTCATTTTGTTCGTCTGCGAACGCGTCAAGTTATTTGTATGCGATAGTAATTGGCCTCCACTTCGTTGCACATACAAATGTGATTAATATGTTCGTTTTGGAAAATACCGTTGGAATGAGTTTGATCTCTCTCTCTCTCTCTCACTCTCTTTCTTATGTTTTCTTGTTACTGACATATCTTGGCTAAAAGTTTTGAACCAGACGGTTTGTAAAATGTTGTTGGAAACAAATTTTGAAGAAGTTTCATTATCAACTTAAGTGGAAACATACCGTTGAATAGAACACATCACCTGGAAACGGTTAAAAGTACTCAAAAATATTCTAAAATTTGTGATAGTCGGTTAACTGCAGAATCCCAAGGCCGTTAGATCCATCTACGTGGATAGGGATCATATCACATCCATCTCGCCTAGCAAGCTCCTGGAATCGTTCAGCGTATTGGACCTTTGTGACCATATGTGATAGAGAAAAGGATGTAATAGATCATAAGTCGCAGTGCAAACCCTCAATTATTTTCTATCTTCTATCTAACTGCAGAATATAGTTGCTCTCCCTTTTCAATAGATTATCTAGACTTTCCCAACTGTTTAAGCGATGATCTCGCAAACGCGAGACAATCAAGAAGCAAGTGCACAGATAGTTTCACCTAGTCATCTTTCATGCAGTTTGTTGGCATCTTAAAATTCTCAAGCCCACAGCATGGACGCCGATGGTATAATGAACTCTCAAACCCTCTCAGTAACAGAGTGGATAGTCACTTGTCTGAAGAAGGCTGCACTTCGGGCCGTTTTCTAACTCTAGAAGTATTAACACTACAATCAGTCTTACCGGAAGTGAAAATTTGTGGGTCATAGAATTTTGGTTAGGTTAGGTGTCTAGTAGATTATTGATCCACGCATAGACCAGTTTTCTTCTTAGCGATAATAGATAGAGGACCGTTCCGTAGCCTATGAGGAGAAATCATACTTTAGGATGCCTGCGCTGGACGCGATGTTTAATAGACTCTTTGACCTCATTTACGATATCTCTTCCAGTATATCATACCGTGGGATCTCCAAAGGCTTTATAGGTTGCCTTGCCAATGTAGATGTAAAATAGATAATGGATCGTTTTCTTGGTGCCTTGCTCTTGATATTTCCCGCTTACCATTCTATACCTAAATACCAAGATGTTTAAGTATTCCAATCACGTTGCTACAGTCCTTTATATCGGGGAGCAGTGGAAATTTTGTACAATTCTGATCTACCATTTTATACATAACTTTTGCAGTGCGAGATAGAATGTTCCATCGCTTTTGATCTTCGTTACCAGGCTCCTATTCAAATCGTCATATAGACAATGCTTGGGCTAATTAATGTCGATCCACCACTCTTGGCAATTTCGTTCACTATCTCATGACCTTCGATGCATTTGTGACTTGGCTTGACTTGTGAATTCGCTTTATTCTGGCTCACCCTCCATTGCTGCCCTACTCACTAAGGCAATTCTGATTGAAATCCAAATCAAGGTTCCTGCCTTGATTGTTGCTTGGCTGTCTACGTAGATGTTAACTGTGGAGCGGCCCGCTGATGCATTATATACTTTTAGATGCAAGATCCGCAGCTTTCCCAATTACAAGCACCTCTGCTTGAAACATAGCGCAGTGGACCTGTAGCTTAAAAAAATTTCCTTAACCCTTACTCAGGATAGTATGTATATCCCCATAGATTATAGTATTTAATATACATACATATATACTTTATCTGGCGGAAGTTTCCTGCAGAGATTCGGACACGCTTCTCAATAAAGCTTTCAACAGCGTTGGGTAAATGTGGATGTTTTTATTGACTGACTTTTGGCTTAGGATTCCCCCAGCGGGAAGGGGGTAGAAATTGCTGGCGATAAGGTATGTCTGTCATAAGAGGCGTCTAAAATCCAATATGCGCTATGTCTGTTATTTAGTTTGCCTCGAAATTTCAGCATTGCCTTGTGAAAAATAGTGCTCTAATACTCAGCTAACTGATATTTTAGACTTTGAATGAGATTCCTTCTAATGACAAGTCATTTGAAGTTCAAGCAACATATGTCATTAGTCATTGAGTTCGGCGGGTGCTCAACAAAAAGCTACAATTCCTGATCGGAGACTTAAATATGGGCAGTTAGCTCTTGGAGTTCACTCCAATCTGCTCATTGGGTTTGGCCCTTTGAAGAGCTTCGTCGTATGCTGTGGTTTAAATCTAAAGGCAGGTACATTGAAATTCAATTCAGTGTGCTGCCGGACCCACAGCACGGCAAAGGTTTTAGGTCGGCCTCGAACCCGACCAAGGTGGAAAAGCTGTCCCTTCCACCTGACCAATTGGAACATGATTTTTGCAAGTATTACTTGTATTTGTGGCGCTGATCAACGCATTGTGTTGATCCATGTACTTTTCAGCACCGTGGGGAAAGTCCCTCGTCGGCAAGTACTCACGTAAAAGCACAACGACTGTTTTGGTTTAGTGTGATAGTATTCTACAGGATATTCTTTTCTCATAAAACTTAGCTTATCTAAACTTTAGATATCTTTGAAGATTTTTACCGCTTTGATTACACCAACTAATTTCATTCGACTAAGCGCTTCCTAACCCAGTTTTCACAAGCCAACAGCATAACCACTAGATTACATAAGACATACGAATGCTTAGAGTTTCTGCTATTCTAGAATTTATTAATAAACCTCACATAAAATTCTTCAACAATATTAAAATTTAATTAAAAATTTCTAGTACACAGAGCGCCGTTGTTTAACAGCGACCAATGGCAAATTACAACGCATAATATTCAATTAATAACAACAATTCAACCGCATTACAACAAAAAGCGAAGAGAAAAATCATAAATAATAACACAAAAACAACAACAACTACATTGAATGCAACGAACCATTAAGCAACAACAAATCGCTGCAGCTATTAGTGGTGCGAATGCAACAAGTTTTACGATCGTCATAACGAAATCACACGATCGCTGTGCTTTCAACAACTTCTCGCTATGGTTTGTTGTAGCTTAGTAAGGAAGCCAGCAACAGGAGCTACAGACAATTGCTGTCGCTGGTGAATGAATGGCGTCAAACAGACACACACATACACACATATACTCAGGCGGTTATGCCGAACGTCAAAAGCCATTTGATCTTCAACGCTGACCGGTGATCGTTGATTGGTGATTTTTTCTTGCGCGCCAGCTTTCAGCATACATTTTTATAGTCTATAATTATTTGAGTTACAGTTCTCGGACGTTGTAGCAGCAAGCCAGCGCGCACAAAACAGAAGCAACGCCAGCAAAGACGGTAGTTGCAACAGCAAATGTCCAGGCGACATAGTGTGCTTGCAATTGCTTGTCGTTCTTGTGAAACTCGGTGAACACCGCTGCAGACGGGAGTTTTCCGCGCATAACAATTGGTACTCGATTTTCCACGCGATACATTGGAAAGTCGGTGCTTTTCTGCGCTGCATACAAAGGCAGATACTCACAGCAATCTCCTAATGGCTACTGGCGAGTTGGAGTGCGGATCACAAATGTAGAATTATCAGCGCAGCGCATGATCGTCAACGGATGATCCGTGAATAATGGCTTTAATGGCGGTAATTCAAGCACATCATTCACAATTTGTCGGTTTAAGAAAGCAAATTTCAATGGTTTGATTATCGCTTTAATTGCATTCTTTGCATGCTACTTATGGGTGTTTATATTTATGTGGATTAAATTTGATGTAGGTGTGCGCAACGCTGAAGCTTGATTGAAAAATTTGATTTGAAAGTGTGGAAATGATGGTGTGTAAGCGAGGAACAGTAAGCTGTAAGAGTTAGGATTTAGCTATCATCAAAATTTTTGCTAGCAGCTGATAGTATGGTATGCCCTTTGAGAACCTCAATCACAGCGACTCCACAACTTTTTGATACGATTTTTGTGGTACGACTTTATCCTTTGCTTCAAAAGAGGCCTCAGTTTAGACGATCACCTCTTCTTTTGAGATCTGAGAATAGGAATTAGTCTCTGGGAGCCAGATCTGGAGAATACGGTGTACGCGGTGGCCATCCGAAGTTCAATTTATGGATATTTGCCATCGTTTTCAGTGACTTGTGACACGGTGCATTGTCTTGGTGAAACAGCACTTTCTTCTTTTTCAAATGCGGTCGTTTTTGACGATTTCGATCCAACTTTCAAGCCTTGCTGTCCATCTACCATGACGTCCTTGTTCCCGACGAGTTTGCCGTTTTTCCAAGTTATTAATCCTTACATCCTCTTTAGTGGTGATGACATTTATTCCTTGTTTCCTCAACGTTCACATTTTCTTCCTCTTAAACGCTTGTAAATGGATGGTGGCGCTTCCGCTTATTGCAGATACTCGTAAAGCTTTGCGTGAAACTGTACAGTATGCCTATATCATTATAAGAACAGCTAAGTGATTTACTTTTTTAGGACTTAAGAGGGCCGTAGAGCAAGACATGCAAGTCCTTGGACACAACCTTTAAGTGTCGTGATCCTTCAGAAGTTTTATACAGCAAGATAATATCTTTCAGTTAGCTGCTGTATTAGGAGAGATTTGTTGGTATTTTATAGTTAAGATTCAGTTATAATTGCCTTTGCATTTAGTATCGGAGCTTAGCATATCGATCCTAACAGAATTTTTAGTCTCATTTTTACACATGTATGACCATACGCGAAGACAAGAAGGTTTCCTTTTGGGAAGAAAAAAACAATTCTTCTTCATTGAATTGTCACTCCTCCGAATTTGAGTTATGTGTTGTTTCTGTGTTCCCTATTACGCATAAACCATTAAAGGCCTCTCCTTAAGTGGCAGCTGCGGCGCCTCCGCAACAACAGTTTTATTGCTGTGTTATTGAAAAACTATTTATTTTTGCTTTTGTTCTGCTTTTTTTTCCAATCCAAAATTTTGCTGAGAATTGGCAAAGCTGCCACTGCGGACTATTTACTGTAGCCAGTCGTAGCAACAACAGCGCAACAAATAATATACGTTGTTGTTGACATTTATGATGATTGAAGGAAAAAGACAACTTCGCTTCTGTTTTACTTATTTTTGTTCCTATATTCTTCTTTTTTTTCTCCAAAGAAATTTTACCAACCAGACCGTTTAAGCATTTGTAGGGTTCGTTATTGATGGTTGACAGCCTTGCGGTCTCTTTTGTCGCATGATTCCCAATCGTGTTGTTGCTGCGGTTTCTATAGCAAAATGTTGTACTTCGTGCAGTAAACGATTGTACGAGAAAAACTGTTTACGCAGCATAAATGTCATTAAGTTGTAAGCTCTTGGGAATTTATAACTTTATTTTCGATAAAATATTATTTGTGTGTTGATTTAAATAATGAAGAATAACATTTGTTGATCCTGCAAATCAAATCAAAAATTGTGAGGGTAAATCAGAATGGAAGAAATAACGAAACGGAAAAAAAAATTATTTATGATCTTATGGAAATTATTGTAGGATGAATTGGAGCACCATGTAGCTGTAAAGAATTATTGTGAACACTAAAAATGAATGAAGGATACAAAGCGGATAAAGGGAAGCATGGTTAAGTGGAAACAAAGATGATTTTTTTTACTTGAAAGAGATTCGAAGCGCTTAGTAAGTCAGAAAGGAGCGTGGATCTGAAATATGGAGAAAAAAACGATGTGAATCCATTTCATCTATTTCTAAACCATACGGGTGGATCCTTTTTTCTGGTTTGTAATCGGTTTCGTTAGATTGATACAATGATACAATGACCAATCTAACGAAACCGATTACAAACCAGAAAAAAGGAGCTCGTATGACTTCATTTCTTCTAGTCGACAGATCTCTCAATACTTCTCAATCAAAATTTATCGTTTTCGCAGAATTCCTTTATTAAAAGGAGTTCGAAATATGGATAAAATATTGATTCCCTTCATCTTTCTCCCATAGCAAAGCAGAAAATAGGAGCTTGCGCGATTTCTTTTGATCTAGTCGCCAAATGTACGACATATCTCCGAATACTTCTCCATCAAAATTTATCGTTTTTGTAGAATCTTTTCACTTAAGACGAGTTCGTTTTTGGAAAGCAACTTAAGTCTGAAATATGAATAAAACATTGGTTCTCTTCATCTGTCTCCGATACAAGCCAAAAGATACTAGCTCCCGTGATCTCTTCTAACCTAGTCCACAAATCATTGACAGAACTTTCCTATTTCATCATTTTCGCCGAATTTCTTCACTCAAAAAGAGTGCGATCTTTGAAGGAAGCTTATGCTCAAATATGGATGAAATCCTGTTATGAATTCGGTTTGTTTGTCTCAGATAACATGACTAATCAACCGAAACCATTAGAAGTCAAAAACCAGGATCTCTACTGACCGAGTTAAGCTATGATCGACATATGACAACCGATTAGAAGTCAGAAAATAGGAGCTATGATCGAGATACTTATGTATATCTATATATCAAAAGTTAGTGAAAAAACTCGGTTGATATCTAACAAGAGGTTTGGGACTTATCAGTCAAGAAAGAATTAATATTCCTGAAGATTTTTTTTGCTATTTGTCGGAAACCGAAAAGGTCCTGCATTGTGATACTGTGCGGAGATCCACTACACCACAGTGATCGCTATTGTCTATTTCAATTTCACTTCTTGATTGGATCTAAGTTCGTATGAAATGGTTCGAGAACTTTATGAGATTCCTGAGAAAGAAGGAATCATAATTGACCATTATTTTGTTAGTCAGATAGTCAAAAACAATCAGTTGTTCCAGACACAAAGTAGTCTCATTAAATAATATTTTGAAATTGAGAACTATAAGCGCTTTGTGTACCTCTGACTTAGCGAAAACTAACCGAAGTACTTTTTCATCTAGAACCTCATGTTGTCCTGACATCCGGGCTTCAGGAAAACTTCTCTTCCTGAGGCTTAATAAAGCTTGCCTTTAAAACACTAAAACTTTGGAACTTCGGTTGTGTTCAGTGCACAAAACCACAGTTTTTGTGAAAGATAACTGTAAGGATCTCCTGCGATTTCAATTACCTAACATTTTCGGACTTGTTACTTGCATCAAAGAACTGAAATTTTTCGTGCAGCACTTAATCAGGTTTTATTATGGTTTCCAATTCCAGGTTTTATGAAATCTCCCGAGCATCGTCTTCTCCGACAAAAAGTTCTCCTCAAGCACTACAGACTTTTCTACACTACAAAGTGCAAACCGTTACACAAGTTTTCATACCATCTTACGCAAATTTATTCTGTGGTTCATTAAACTCCTATTCGTAGAACTATAGTTGCTTGCAATTAACGATACATAGATACATGTACATAATTAATCTAGACTTCGTTAGATTCCCTCACTATACGAGCTAGACGACTTGTAGTCAAGCGGAAGTGACGCGATATATCGGCTACCGGCAAGTGTCACTGTCACAAATTCTAATTGGCAGCAAACTGAAAGCCTCACAAAGCCCATGACAGAGATGAAGTGTAAAAGTGAAACAAGTAAAAATGAGGAATAATCGAGAAGAAGCATGCTGAAGATTTCTACGGTTGCGCCTAAGTGTCATGTTCATAATTAAGTTATCGCGCGGAATGCCACGATTAAGCAATACTTGTTGCAACAGCAATTGCAAGCGAAACAGCAATAGTAACGACAAGCTTAAACATAACAAAAACAAAAAAAAAAACGGAACAACAGCAAGTCTGTAGACTTAGAAAATAAAAAAAAAAACAGCGAAAACGAGCCAACGAATGGCAGATACCAAAGCACATTAGCCATGCAGTGATGCCTCGGACACAACGTGTCGGCTTAATGCATATGGCCACAGCTAGCGTTATGGATCCTGTGCCAGGCAGCGGCTCATACCGGTTGCGACGGTCTTGCACATCCACTGTCGGATTAATGAATGCATGCCGAACGCTGTGTTTTATGGTCAAACGCGCTTACATGCATATTCATATGAGAAGTACGGGATTTGTGCCATATATGTAAGGGGTGATCCAAAGTTCAGCTCTTTTAAGAAAAGTATAGAACTGCAAATAGTTTTTACTAGAACTAATGAGGAGTATACATAACAGTCTAATTGGCATCCCGGCCTTGCTGAGGGATCAGCCATTTATATTTTTTGATAGTTTAGGCAGATTCTCCCGCGAAGACAATGGAGTTTTCTTTAAATATGCAGAGAACATTCGATAATTTTAACATGACAGACTCGTTAGTTGGTATTTGGACCTACATATGCTCGTATAACCTGGACTCTTACAAAATTAAGGGGTCAGAAATTTTGGAAGAAGACGACATGTTTGAAAAATTATTGAGGGTGAAATTACTGGCTCATAAGTATATAAGTATTTACCAACAATTGCAGGCGAACCTCAGTTGATATCTAACAAAGGCTTTGGAGCATATCTGTCTTGCATTTTGATAGAGTGCCGAGACTTACTTCATCATGTTAGATGCCACTGTCTGTAGACAATTTTTCTTTTATATTTAACTCTTGATGCTACAAAATGGTTCCAAAACTTTAAGAGATCACTGAGGTCGAATTATAATATTTGGTCTGTTTTTGGTTGGAAGCTTGGATCTAGCCTAGATACTGCGTTGGAATACTCTTGAGAGACCACGATCGCCAATACTGTCTATAGACAATTTCACTTCTTTATTTGAAATAAGATCGCACGAAATGATTCTAGAACTTTGTGAGATCACTGAGGATGGAGGAAACCAAACCGACTATTATTTTCCAGTGCTAAAAAATGTCCAAAAAGTTCATATCATCTTATGTTCTATAGTAGTAGTCGTAGTAGATCGATACGGTTTCACTCTTATCACAAATCTACAGCTCTTGTTAACGATTCTTTTTCTTCGCGATTTAACTTTCATAAGTCGTTTATTTAACGCTCAAACGATAAACCTATGCCGGTCCTGATTGAAGACATCAAAAATGAATCTCAACTGAGAAAAATTAAGTAAGCGTTTGGACCACCTTATCCAGGTATTTAGCTAGTAATTGTTCCCTTTTTCGCTTTTTGCACAGTAATGCATTCTTCTGGCTTTCTTTGGTTGTATTATCTGACTGGTTTTTTGGTTTATTTCTTTCAAGTTGTATACATATTTTGCTGCTGTTTGAGATTACTTACATTGCAGTAACCGTAAGTGTACATATGTATGTACATAGACATTCGTGCAACATCGGCAGTTGACATATGTTGCTTTTGTGCTTAACAACGTCGTTGTGCGAAGAATTATGGTATTGTTGCTGCTGTTTTTGTTGCAATTAGACCGTGTTTTCGTGGAAAGTGAAGATGTATGTAAGCGTTGCTTACAGTCTTTGCCGGAATCATGCGCTACCAGAAGGATGTTTTGTTGAAGCCAATTGGTACTTATATATTCCGGTATGATTTCTCTAGAAAAACATTGGCTTTGGAACTTTGCAATCTCATTGCTGCTATGATAAATCTTATAGTTTGAGTAGTCGGTAGTCTTCCAAATTCGGTTTAGAACTTAAATTTTCTTGTCTGTCTTTTCTGAGAAAACCTTGGTCTTTGAAAGGTGTAATCCACGAAAAACTATAGCGACTTTTTTAATCTTAGAATTTTCTAATCTGGAGGATGGAGCTATGTGAAGAAGTTCACGCAAGTAAGGAAAGTTCTCTGAACGCCATTCTCTTGGGTATGACCAGAAACGATTCTTTTATATATGGCTCAAGCAGCTCACGACTTCCGATCTTAGCCCAGTATCCTCTGGGTAGCCAAAAATAATCTGTTTGAAGGCGAGCTAAAGTGAAAAGGCGAAACATCTCCCCTCAAGGTTAAGAGACCCTCCTTTTGATGACAAATATGGCAAACGTATTAAGAATTACGATTCAAGAGCATGCAACTGGAATGTCCGGTCTCTTCATTGGGAAGGTACCACTGCCCAGCTGGATGATGTCCTCGTAAAAGTCGTAGATTATTTCTTCTATCTTGAAACCAGCATTAACAGCAATAACAGCTTCGGACTGCGTAGGCATTATAGAAGTAAAGTCCTCTCTCGACGAACAAAAACCAAGCTCTACAAGTCACTCATAATTCCCGCCTGCTACGAGTATATGGTGCATAGGCATGGACGGTGACAACATCTGAAGAGTTGGCACTACGAGTTTACGAGAGAAAGGTTCTGCGGAAGATTTATGGTCCTTAAGCATTGGCAACGGCGAATACCGCAGTCAATGGAACGATGAGGTGTACGATGACATTTATATAGTTCAGCGAATTAAAAGACAGCGGCTATGCCGGCTAGGTCACATCGTCCGAATGGATGAAAGCACTTCAGCTCTGAAAGTATTCGGCGCCGGGAGAACCAGAGGAAGACGAAGACCTTCGGAGCTCCTCCGTTGGAAAGGTCAGGTGGAGAAGAGTCTGGCTACGCCTGGTGTCTCCAATTGGCGTCAGACAGCGAAAAGCAAGAACGACTGGCGCACTGTTGTAAGCTCGGCTATAACCGCGTATCGGTGTCTACGTCAATAAAGAAAAAAAAGAACTCTCTAACCTATCATCTTTAAAGAATGGTTTATGCGCTGACGCTAAGTTTGAAGTTTAGGAGTCGGTAAGGTTTCTGGTAAATCCTACCATTTTCTTCGGATGTCAGCTTCAACATTGAACAAAAAGTAATGAGGGTTGACTGATCTCGAACTCTGAATTTGAAGCGATGGACGGCTCAATATGATGGTTCACATATCTTTACATTGGAGGGAAAATGTTAGAAAACTACAACGTGGTTTTAGGAATTCATTCTTTAAGACATGCTACTTTCATCTTCAAATATCTACTGTGTCCTAAAAGTAAATGTTGTAAATGTTATTGGCTCAATAAAAACCAAAGTGTTTCACAAATATCCTAAAATTTAACGCACGTAAGGAAATATATATGTACATATTTCACCCACAATATCAAAATTTAATGATACTGCTTTCAGAGCTGTGATATATAAATGTTTAGTATTCGTTTTAACGTTCTTTGGCCCACTCTTCCTCCTTCACTGCTCTGCCTTTTATGTTGCTCACACTGTGCACCTGAAAATGCCTTCAACTTTTGGCATCATTAACGGTTTTATTTAATAACCTTGCGTGTGACATTTATGTTGGCACTTTTTCGCTCTTTACACCCCTTTCATTTCCTTCGCATGTTCCACCCTTACGGCTGACTTTACCACATTTAAGTGCCACTGTTTACTGCCATTTATGCGGCACATTTATTTTACGCTTAAGTGTGAATTTTAACATATATCTCCACACACACGCGAGCAATTAAATTTTCCACTGATTATCACATATGTATATATAAATGCTAAATTGAAGCAGCATGCGTATACCAAAATTGGTATTATATGAGGTATATGGTATGTGTGGAAAGTACGAAGTTTCTGTTGTAGGGGTAGTTTGAGCAATCTGAGCTTTTTTTATTTCCCTATAGTGAAATTAAATAAAACTCTGAGTTTGTCACCTGTCTTCTACTCTACGGCTACCTCTCAAGTGGTCCATCCGTTGAGTGAAATGCTTGTTCGAGCATTTCGACTGATGGTTGGCTCCAAGACCTGAATCGAATCGGGATTATCCGCATAGACTTCAAACTTTATATACCCTCACAGTAAGAAGACCAACGGTGTGATATCACACTATCTTGGTGTCCTAAAACGTCAAATTATCTGCTGACCAAAGCGTTATCTCATTAAATCCATTAATTGATGCGATGTGTGGGAAGTGGAACCGTCTTATTGAAAGCAAATGTCGCCGAAATGACAAGCTCCATTTTCAAGGATCAAATAGTCGGTTATTTTGCCGCTATAACGGTCGCCATTGACGGCAACATTCTCACCGGCAACATTTTTGAAGAAATATTGACCAATGATTCCACCGGCCCACAAACCACACCAAACAGGGATTTTTTCTGTATAAAATAAAAGCTCTTCAATGTCTGCAGGTTGATCTTCGTCCCAAATGCGGAAATTTTGCTTGTTTACATACCCATTGAGCCGGAAATGGGTTTCATCGCTGAACAAAATTTGGCACGAAAATGTTAGATCTTCTTGGAACATTTCAAGAGCCCACAGAGCGAAGCGATGTTACTTTGCAAGGTCGAGCGGCTTCAGTTCTACCACAAGATGCATTTTGTATTTAAGATCTCCACATAAAATGCGCGAAGTCATTCTATACGTCAGTCCAAATTGCTACGAACGGCGCTGGATCCAAGCCTTTCGATAGCAGTGGGTATTTGAGAGCTACATCTAGAACCTCGGCTGTGGGTAGTGAGTAGTCGCTACGGCTACTACTGGTCTCTCACTTTCTGCTATACGGAAGAAATACCCCTTAAAGACCTTCTGAACGAGCGTCATCTCACGGGGCTGTCAACTTTTTTAAACCGACTGCTTTGTACCTGCACAGCCTCAGCGTGCAACAAAGGTATCATGTAGTTGATTGGCTCGCATCTACGCGAACTGCGTCAGAATAGGTCATATACCGGCTTTGAAGCAGGTTAGAGCATTAAAGGCCTATCAGTCTCTTCACGTTCCTATTCAAAATTCTGAAGATACTCTTAGACATGTATTTTATTCGAAGTACCCTTCAATAATGTAGACCCCCAAACGGTTATTGGAGCTCTTAATAAGTTTGAGGTCAAAGATAATTTCAATCATATCATCTATAGACTCATTTGCGATAGGACGGTTGTAGTGGAGTGGGGAAATTCGAGAGCGAGTCTGCCAGGTAAGTGCCAGAACAGATGATGAAGCTCTCTTGGTAATAGCAAAATTTCTATACACACCGTTTACAATCTAGTCTAAGAATTTCAAAATCCAAATAAAATTGCTTCCTTCAGAGAGGTGTGAATTCACTCCGATAGTTGAGCGGCTATATAGTCTTTGAGCTCGCTGACTGTGGTTTCAAAACTAGTCAAGGAGTATAGGGTCTCAAATGGGTGCGCGCTAAAGGCAGAATCGTTGGAAAGCTTACAAGGTAAGGCACGCTTTCATTAATTAAATTAAATCCGAATGGACGAAAGTCGGATCTTTGATTTTTCAGTGAGTTCAACAAGCGCTGCTCAACAACCAGGAATTTATGCGACTCTGCGAGTTCCTTCTAGCGTAAGGGTCAGTTACGAAGACATTCTCTGAACAACTGACTCTTAACAAGTCTATCTCGCCGCAAGTTTTCAATAGATTAACACCCGCTGCGGCTAAATAATCTATCGGACGCTCTTTGCCAAAGCTGTATGGAATCTTGTCATTTTCTCCTCTATTGTCCAACATGTGCTGAGATTGAAATTAGTATCTCGGTAGACACCACTTTGACGAATCAGCAAAGTTGCCGCTTGAATAAAATTGTGACAAGCTCAAAAGGCTTCGCCGATCTATGAGTATCTGGTGATCCAGTTTTAGGAAGCTTAGCTCAATGCAATGTAAAGTGAGAAATCTAGTAATCCACTTTAAGAAATTCATAATTAAAGCAAAGGTCGAACCAGAGTCAACGGGTTTTCTTGTTTTTTTTTTCAAAAAATATTTATAAACCACGCACATATCCAGCTGCCCTCTTATGGGTATGCTTACCTGTGATATGCTGCCAACACTAATAATATACATAATATTTAAGTAATTAATTGTGCACACGCAGCCAAATGACACGGCATACTTGCACACATATTTGCCGAGTACATCTGCGTGATTTTAAGCCTACTCATAACGGTATGCATATAATTGCACACATATATTTTGCAGCTACTTATATAGAGCCACTCAAATTTGCCGGTGGTATTGATGCTTTGGTTTCACTGAATTGAAATTATTATCCTTCTACGATCTCATGCAGCCGGTAATTAAATTTGTATGTGACGTCACTTGCTAGCTGAGTGAGTCTTATCACGACATGTCTTACATATTTACATTTATATTGTATGTCTCATTTCTAAAAGGCAGTGATAGCATTACTTATTCACTTATACATAAGATATTTTAATACAATTTTTATACTCTCGCAACAAAGTTGCTAAGGAGGGTATTCTAGTTTTTTGTTCACATAACGGTTGTTTGTAAGTCCTAAAACTAAAAGAGTCAGATATAGGGTTATGTATACCAAAGTGATCAGGGCGACGAGTAGAGTTGAAATCCGGATGTCTGTCTATCCGTCCGTCCGTGCAAGCTGTAACTTTTTTAAAACTTGAAAATGGGCGTGGCGTCGCCCACTTATGGACCAAAAACCATATCTCAGGAACTACTCAACCGATTTCAATGAAATTCGGTATGTAATATTTTCTTAACACCCTGATGATATGTGCGAAATATGGTGAAATCGGTTCACAACCACGCCTTCTTCCAATATAACGCTATTTTGAATTCCATCTGATGCCTTCTCTGTATAATATATACATTAGGAACCAATGATGCTAGCGGAATAAAACTTTACACAAATACGGTATTTGAAAAATATGTAAATGACGGATAAGGAAATCTCGATTATCACTTTATCATGCGAGAGTATAAAATGTTCGGTGACACCCGAACTTAGCCCTTCCTTACTTGTTTGCATATGAGTTTAAGTCTTGCATTGTCGAGCTGACAGTGGCAATTCGTTTGAGAGGCATTTAGGTTGTGTGTCAGCTCAGAAAACATTATAATTACGTCTGCTGATATATTTATATATAGCATAATTTATATACTATAATTCATACTTCTAAGAATATAGGTTACGGTGACCATTTAATATACCTTTTCGCTGCTGTCGCAGTTAGGACTAAATAGCTTCTTGAAATATGTAATTAATAATACAATTTTCTACATCAGCATCCCATCCTATTTTCATCAATTTGACGCAGTACAAGCACTATTATTGCTGCAAATTCTGGGAGGTATCTGGTAGCAAAATTATTTTTATGATTCATCGACGATATCGTCGGTTCTGCAAAGATAGTTTTAGAGCTTCTGGTGCAGTGAAAGCGTGTAGGTAAGCATTTTTATAAACAGGTCCTGACATACTAATTTTTCATGTTTCTTCTGTTCTTTGATTACAACTTTAAAGATATAGAACATTTTAACGTCTTTTAAAAGAGTAATCTCATATGAAAATCAATCAGAGAATATCGTCTTTTTTCGCTGATAACTCTTTTATAATATAAAACTTGTATAAACAAGCTGCCAAAATTTGTTCAGTTTAGAAAATTGCGATATTTACCATAAACGTTCTAAGACAATACCTTATTATTTTGCTGAACTATTCTATTGATATCTGCAACCTAGCATCCTACGACTTTACGGGCCTAACTAGAACTTTATAACATTTGTCAAAGAAAAAGTCGGTTTTTCTAGTCAAATTAGAATAAATGAGGGAACACTTTCCAGAAAATATCTTTGTAAGGGTCTGGAGATGATAGTTCAAAACTAAAAAATCTAGTGCGAAGTGCTGTTGTCCAGCAAAACTAGATACCAAAATCGCATTCCGTGTCCCAGACCACGGCAATTTCTTCCAAGCGTTGAGCTCAGCAATTAAGTAAAGTCTAGCTGTGCTGACAAGAATACAATAAGGAATATATTTATATATGTACATATATTCAGATAGACAAGTGACTTTGAAATCACTAAAGTCTCTTAGGGTTTCGTCAAGCTTAGTGAAACAATGCCTTGATATCTTAGTGTATCTAGCATCCCACCTGCAATGTGGTCCAGAACATATAGATATGCCTGATAACTGTAAAATAGATAACCTAGCCAAAGTAGACGCTATCCTATAACAACAGTCGTTGTGATTTACTTGAGTACCTGCCGCCGACGGCCTAACCTCAGCGCCCCAAATAATACATGCTATTTCAAGTATAATTTGGGTCCAATTGGTCAGGTGGAAGAGACACCTTTTCCACTTTGGACGGGTTCAAGGCCGATCCAAACCCTTGGCCGTGCTGTGGATGCGGCACCCGGTCGCAGTGCGACTCCATACTGAACTGCATTTTCAATTCTACCTGCATTTAGCTTTAAACCACAGCCACCCCACAATTAGGCTGAGTCTCGTTTGAATCGACCCATGACTTGTTCAAAAAGCCGACAGCGAGGCATGCATTAAAAATATTCTAGTAGAAGTGCTAACAGATCACTGGCTAATTGATAGACTAGGTCCGCCATATAATGACTAATGTTGAAACCGTCAGAAGGTAGAAGAAGAAGAGACTATAAAATATTTTCCATGTGAGTGCTAACAGATCACTGTCTAATTGATAGGCTAGGTCCGCCATATAATGCTATTGTAGAAACTGTCAGAAGGTAAAAGAAGAGGAGACTATAAAATATTTTCCATGTGAATGAACGGCTTTGTGTAGGAAAATAATCGGTAGTATGAGTGAGTTTCATCAAAAGCACGTGATGATTCAGAGAGGAGACAACAGAGTGGAGGGATTTAAGTTCCGATGATATCACAATGGCGTTCTTAAAGACCTCACTACTTAGAGAGATACTGACGGTGATTTATCGACGAACTGTAACACAAAATCCGGACTTAGCGGACTATTTTATGCAAATGCGGCAAGGAATTAGTGAATAGGAGAATTTTGGATTACTTAGTTTTAGCAGAGACCGTAGACGGTTCAAGTTGAACACTATTCTCGCTTTCGTCATATAATATATTCGGTATTTATGCAACGCTATGGTAGATCGTACATTTCGTACCACATCTTGATAAGTAGTAACTAACCCAAATCACTGCACTAAGAAAAATATATTATTTTTAATGGTAATAAATTTTTCTGAACAATTTCCTTAAGTTCTCATTTTAACAAGCCTTACAAATCATAAATATGCCGATTAGCATTATGCCAACGATACGCTCACATACAAAAATGGCAAAAAAAAGCGCTCGCTTAAACCTAACGGGCCAATTTTTCAACACCAACAATGTGTTTAATAGCGGCAATAACTTAAATTTGCAACAAATATCAAAAAGCAGCAACAACAGTCTACAGTTAACTGTTGGCGGCAGCGTGAGACAGCCAGCTTGACGGCCGCCGAAAAACACATTCATCAATGGATTAGCCTAATTTATGGCGGAGCGCAATTGATGAAGCCATTTAGAAGCGAGCTGCTGCTGGAGGAGCGGCGAGAGGGCGGCAAAGGCGAAGTAGATGTGTGGAGGAGAGCGCTAGTGTTGTAGTAACGCGATACCAATATGGGTTTCATGCTTGAGTAGAGCGAGGCGCAAGCAAAAAGGCATACCGATACAGGCTGGTAAAATGTGCAGCGGCACGAATATCGTTTTTTTTTGGTTGGTGAGAATGAGTGGAAATGTATTAGAAGCTTCGGCTGCTGGCTTACTTTGCGCTTTTACCTTTGTTGTACAAAAGTTTTTAAGACAAAATATTGCTGGAACATGAATTACAGTCCGAAATTTGATGAATGAGCTGTAATACCAGATGGACAATTGCCGCGCCGCGGTATTATGAGCGCTGTATTGAGAAATTTCTTAAGCAAAAAAATAGATTTCATTCACTAAATTTCAAAAATCCAATACATATTCTCACGAGAGACAATATGTCATATTCCTTTTCAGATTTATCCTTCTCACTTTCAATAAAATTTAAAAAGTTTGTGACCATAATGCCTGTGAAAGCTATAAAAAAACACTGTAGACAGCTTTATGACGTGGGTATCTGTAGGGTAAGGTAATAACAGTGATAATAACAAAAGCAATTGACACAAAAGCGCGAACGAGCGTTTAAATGACAGTTAAGCAATATAAATCGGCTTTTCAGCAGTATTACGCAACAGCTGATTATTTTGGTGCGCTCCTTGTAAGCTCGCAGGGATTATATGAGGAAGAAGTGTATGCAATTAGACTTGTACAGTGGTGGTCATGGAATTGAGAACTGGTAAGAAATATACGTGTGAAGAACTCATCAGCAACTCGGTATAAGGGAAGTGTGGGACAGTATTTCAAGCTCCTTACGTACTGCTGCAAACGAAATCATTGGTTTTCGGAAAAGTCAAAAGAGCAGCTGGTGCGACGAACAGTGCCGTGTTCCAGTGTATAGAAAACATACTGCCTATCTCACAATGTTACAATACACCACAACACGTGCGAGATGGGATAGATACCGAGAGCTGAAGATGGACGCGAGACGCATTTGTAGACAAAAAACGAGAGAGGTCGAAAAGTGTGAGTTTGAAAAGCTTGACAAGCTGGCCGACAGGGGTAATGCTGGAAAATTCTACAAAAAGATACGGCGACTAACAGTAAGTTTGAAGACCGGTGGAAACTCTTGTAGAACCTCCAGAGGTGATCTAGTGAGTGATATTCAGAACATACAAAAATTATGGATTTAACACTTCTCCAGCTTGCTGAATGGCAGTGAAAGAATAACATCAGGAGATGGCGAACTCTATTCCTCAATCGATAACGATGAAGCAGACTTTTCAATGCATGATCGTGAAGATGTTCGAATAGCAATTACCCGTCTGAAAAATAACAAAGTGGCCGAGGCCGATGAATTGTCGGCCAAGCTGTTCAAATACGGCGGCGAAGAACTGCTAAGGACCATGCATCAGCTTCTTTGTAGAATACGGCCAGGCAAAGACCAACGCAGGTGACAATGGACAACGGCAACAACAGCGATACCGATGCAGGTAAAGGGTATTCAGGAGCTAAACGTAAGCTCAGTTTATGGATGGCCTATCGCCTGAGGAGAGGGTGCTGTTTGAGGAGCATGCCAGATAGGATGATGACGAAATGCCGAAAGAAATGTTCTGCGGAATATTTATGGTTCTTTGCGCATTGGCAACGGCAAATACCACAGTTGATGGAGCAGTTCATAGTTAGTGAATTAATAAACTGCGTCCACGTTGGCTAGGTCATACCGTCCGAGTGAAAACACTCTAGTTCTGAGAGTATTCGACGCAGGACCTACCAGGAGAAGCAGAATCTCCGATTGACGGCAAAAAGCTAAAAGGAAGAAAGACTGCCGCGTTGTTGTAAACGCGGCGGTGTCTACAACAATAAAAAAGAAGAAGGTGGGGTGAATTTGGAATGTTTTTGAACTCTTCGTCTCTGTATTTTTCACAAAAATGTTTTACTTTCATCCAAAAAAGGCTAACTTTTGTGAGTTTTGAACACAGGGCGTTTTTGAAGATGTTCCGTTCTTCCGCCGATAGCGTATTAAAAAGAACTCCTCGCGAGATAACAATATGACCTTCCATCATACTGATCGCACACTACTTGGAGCCTTGATCTTGAAGGTTAAGCTCATCAGGAAGCCCACTGATTAGACAGCCTTTTAAAGAATTAAGATACTTCCGTCAAATACATTGTTATAATTCCTAAGTTCAGTGGAGATCAGAAAAGAAAATATTCGTGTTATAAAAGGGTGGATGGACCGTATATCCTGGACAAAGAAATCAATATCCAACAACTGCTTTCAGCAGCACTTACAGAAGCTATTCGGCACCACGACTACATTTTGCATCCCTTCGAAACTCGACCATCAGCTACGTTAAAATCGAGAACGGCCTCTCAGAGAGAGAATTTAGACAGCGTTAGTCCCTTTCGTGAGCCTTCTTCAATATAAAGCTGGAAAACCTTATACGCCGTACTGATCTGAACCGCAGTGAAACTCTCTACCTGAAAGCTCTCCGCCCAAGGCGCTCCGCGGTTGCAATGCAAAAATAATAGGAGAAAAACTAGGTCTTTGTTGAGGGCACATATATATATATTTTTGGGGTTCATATTGTCTAAAAATACACTTTGAACCGAATAGTCAGAGCATTAAGTTCCATGTCTGTTCATACCTGTAGATGGATTTCAGAGACTTCAAAATATTTGTAACTCTAAATCTTTGTCTTATATAGTTTTTAGCGGCAAGGTCATAAAAAAATTCAGCTGTAAGCAATTTTAAGCACAGATATTTTCTAGAAATGATTTTTTTTTCGGCTATGGACCTCAGGATTTATCATGGGTGTTACTTAACTATAGATCGTGTCGTTCGAACAAAAATATTGAAAATTATATATGACACATTTTTTTAATTTTTAAAAGGTCCCAAAGTGGTTTCTCCCAAGAATAGTTACATTGCAAGCAGTTGTCGAAAAGTTAAAATATATTGATGACCTCGCTCATGTCAAAATGAATATATACCTATTTCAATAATCACAACTGTATTTGCTTCAATAAAAATCTCACACAATTTCCTTATCTCAATGACTTCTAAGCTTTGCCTTTTGTATTCTGTCCTGCATTATTTTCAATATTTTATTTATTTCGGTTAGAAGAAGATACATACACATATCTAGCGAGAATCACAGCACTTATGCTATCAACGACGAAAATTAGGCCACAACACAAAGCATTGAGAACAAGTAATAACTACAACAAAAACAACAACAACATACCTTACAAAAAAACCAATAAACAATATGTCTTCCCTAAGACACTTGCAATATAAAAGTGTCACACAATTGAGTTGTAAGTACGTAGCACCTCCAACGGCAAAGTGGCTTGAAGAGAAAGCTTAAGAGGTGATATAGAGCAAATAAATACAAAAAAATATATATAGAAACATATAGATTTTCGTGTCACGTCACCAAGCAATTGTATCAAAGTGGCGTGCAGACGAATTTGCCACACGAAGTATTCCAGAATACTTTGCGAAAAGCGATTTGTGAGCGCTGTCAACGAAAGCGCAAAATAAAAGTGGCACACATTATATAATATATTATTTATAAGTGTTTGCTTATATAAGATTGTATACATATGTATCTAAAGTAAGCACATTCAACCAAAAAACGATGCAATAAAAGTTAACGCGAGAAGGTAAAATATTTTTTCTCCTTCATTGCATTGACTTGACATGCCACAAGCCTGAGAATATTGCATAAGCTTTGGCAGAAAACGAATCAGTTGGAAAATATGTAGAATGTAGCAGAACATTGCTGAATTGAAGGCATAACCTGTGGTAGCACTTTTGGTGTCTACGCTGATGTCGAATAAATGGTTCAATTTGGTTGCGATGTAGTCGAGAAATGAAGGACTTGGAGGACTGAGCTTCAATAGAGATAAGTATTGACAACTCTTGGACTTTTTTGCTCTTAAGACATATAAATTTTTATTTCGCTGGTGCAGAAGACTCTCTGTTACTTTCCATTTCTCAAGCCTTGCGTCTGGTTTCTGCTCTCTGAATCATACAACTCTTAAAAGATCTTTATAAGTTTCCTAACATATCTTAAAGCGGTTTAGAACTATCGTAATTCGAAAAGTTCTTTATAGAACCGTCTTATATAGGACATACCTAGATACTAAAACCAAAGGTTTTCAGGGACAACGAGACATTGAAAGAACAAGAGAACTAAAACAAATTATGCATGGATAGTTTGTTCGTAATATAATAGATCAGAGGCGGATCTAAGGGAAGGAGCATGGCGGTGAATTTGACTGGGATTTGGGTATCAAAAATATATATCATTATCCAATATATTTTTGACACTCAAATTTTAATTCAAATTCCGAAGAATAACACAAATATTTAAAACATGTTGGAAGGAAAAAGCCTCCAGAAAGAAATTCCGAGCCAGTTACAGATGTAGACCGTGGTAAGACAAAGGTCTTTGGAGAATTTCGACAAGCCTTTCCCAACCACTTCCATAAATTTCGCTTACGAATCACAATAAAACTCATAATTCGGCTCGTCTATCTTGGAGCCAGTATTAAGACCAATAACAATGACAGTCTCTAAATCCAACTTAGAATATCTCTTGCCAAGCGGTGCTACTTCGGACTGAATAGGCAATAGAAATGTTCTCTCATGCCGAACAAAGATCAAACTCTATAAGTCCGTCATTATGCCCGTCCTGCGATAAGGCGCAGAGGCATGGACGTTGACAAAATCTGATGAGTCGACGTTACGAGTTTTCGAAAAAAAGGTTCTGCGGAAGACTTATGGTCCTGAGTCGGCAATAAGTTTCCTTCCTTTTCTACGGACGAGGCTGAGACTCGTTGAATGCTTGACTTGAGTCTCTTGAGCTAACTTCTACCATTTTTTTCTTTCGAAACCCGATCTCGATAATATATATAATATTTGGTTTCTTCATGACTAATAAAAATCGAAACCCGATCTCGATAATACATATTATTTGGTTTCTTTGTGATTAATTTTCTTTTATGTAATCGAAAACTTCAGGAAAATTCCACCTCAATCAGCCTGAAACCTGAACTCGTCTTGGCTCGAACGTACTCAAATCACATCTACTCCGAAGTAGAAGCTTTTCTCACTGTCAGCATAAAAATGCTTTTGCACAGCTATTTTCCTATATCGCTCGAAACAGCAGCGCTATGCATGACAGCCGCTACGGTGCTACGTGACGTATAAGCTACTTGCCACACAACAGTATTGCCAATAGACACAGCTGTGTCATACAATTTGGTGCGAATTTTTTGCGCGCGCACAAACTTTTGTAGACAAATGTTGGTAGACGACAGCTATAAGGATGTCAACAAACAATAACAACAAATGCATGGAGAAATTGCGAAAAATAAAGAAAGAGATATATGAGGGGGTGGATAATGGTATATATTTTATTCTGATCGCGTTTGTGACACAATTTTTCAACTTAATAACTTTATTACGTATTTTTCTCCTAAGTGTTACTACTCAGTGAAAAAAAATAAACTAGGCTGGAAAATATTTAGGCTTATTTTTAAGTTAAATGTTATTGTCATATATTTTGGGCGATATGAACACCTGATAGACATCTTTTTCCTCTTCTTTATTGACGTAGACCTTATTACTTTTCACTGTTCAACTCGTAACGTCGACTAATTGGAAGTTGTCATCGTCCATGCCTCTTCATCATATAGCAGGACGGGGATGATGAGTGACTTGTAGAATTTGTTCTTTGTGCATCGAGAGAGTACTTTACTTCTCAATTGTCTACTCAATTCGAACTAGCACCTATTGGCAAGAGTTATGCTGGATCGATGCTGACGTCGTTGTTGATGTTAATGCTGGTTCCAAGATAGATCAAACTATCTACGACTTCGAAGTTATGACTGTCAACGGTGACGTGGGAGTCAAGTGAGACGACGGTTTGTTTGAAGACAAGAAATATTTCATCTTGTCCTTGTTCACTACCAGACCCATTTGCTTCGCTTCCTTATCCAGTCTGGAGAAAGCAGAACGGGACGGTTGTTGAGCTCAATGATATCAATATCATGCCAGCAGCTGTACACTTTTATAGAAGATTGCATCTCCTCTATTTTGCAGCTCGTAATATTTTCTCCAGCAATAGATTGCTCAACGTCTGTTTACGCAGCCGTATTTGAAAGTTCTTTTTTGTGCTGTCGAATCGGCATTAAAATCGACGAAGGTATATGTGTCGATTTTCCTTTCATGGGTCTTCTCCAAGGTTTTACGCATGGTGAAAATCTGGTCGATTGTAGATTTTCCAATCAGTTTGTTGACGGTGGGCTTCAGTCTTTCACAAAGTACGCTCGATGGAACCTTATATGCGATGTTGAAGAGGCTTATCCCACGGTAGAGCACGCTTAAATTCCAATCATTGTTCAAACTTTCATTCGACCATTTTATAGAAAGAAGCTGATGCATAGTCCTTATCAGTTCTTTGCCGCCGTATTTGAATAGCTAGGAATGACTAGCCGGCAATCTATCGGCCCACGCCGCTTTATTGTTTTTTCAGACGGTAATTGCAAGGTGAAAATTTTTACTTTCTGAAACTCTAGAAAACAAGCAAGCAACGGCTCTCGCTATTGAGCCGGATATCTTCAACAATGTAGGGTCTCTAACTACTAGGATGACAGACATGATAAATAAGTAATCGCCAGGCAATGCTAGTAGAACTTTTCTATATTTATATCATTGCCCATTGTTGAACAATGCAGTCTTATACCGATGGAAGAATCTGTGACAGAAAGAAAACGGATTCAAAATATAGAGAAGGAGTCGGATGGAGCTTTACTGAATGAAACTTCTGGCGGTTGTTGGTGGAATCAACCTCTACAGGCTGAGCTGACACTTTACTACATCATTTTTCGATATATAGTGTGTTGGTATCAAATGTTACAGCAACAAAACTAGAAATTCAGACTGAGGTATAAAAATAATGCAGATTTTCTATCCTAAGGCACATTCTTGTAGAACTATAAGAAAATAATCATTGTTCTAATTTAAGCAATATATTTTATAAAAAAAATCTTTATTTGGAAAGCCGTCGTAATATTTACATAAAAAAGTTGAAGTTCTGTTAACTGCAAGGAAGAAAGTTTAAAAATCTGTTTGAATAATAAATTCGACTTAGAGACAGAACAGGTACTACTCGTACAAGTGGTACTGCAGACACGAAAGGTTGTTTAGGTCGCTCACAACAGCTGGCAACACCTGCACACTACTTATTTGAAAGGTATTAAGTATTAGCGACGCTTGTAGATGATCGTGCTCATCTCATCATAACGGAGCACCGGTAGTTTGGGACAAAATTGACCCATAACCGCGTGCAGCTAAAGTTTGTTTGATAATTTGTTGCTTGACATCAGGAGTGAGCAAACGTGGCACTTTCACTTTCACCGAATCGACGTCGTCGGTTTCGCCCTTGACCGGCACAATGACGCGATATTCTTCCTCGCTGGAATCATTTGGACTGGAGATGATGTATGGCAAGTTCACGGCGTGCGCGCAAGCGAGTGCTGTGGGAAGAAAGTACAAAGTCATTAAGAGATTTGGTAAGAATGTTGATGTTCAAGGTGTTTTGGTGCTCACCGACAGCGAAGATCACGAGGAATTTCATGTTGTGCTGTGTGTTTGGTTGGATTGGTTGTGTCTTCGAAGCTGAAAATGTAAGAGCTTATATACGAAATTTAACTGTGGTGCAACACACCTTGCCAGATTCGCAGACTTGAATATTATTATTTTTAGTATTAATATTCCTTACTGTTACAAAGACATACATAAGTATATACAGTGAAAATTTAATAAGTTTCAATTCATCGAGACAAAAATATTCTGTATGTAAAACCCTCTACCTCTGCCTCACTTATTTCGTCCAATTGGCAGTACTTGCAGTTTTTGTAAAGCGTAATTACTGTTATATATATATGATATTTATACGTATGAATACACACCTACCCGCTGCAGAGATTATCATCAGTTAATTTTATTCTTTTGCTTATTGAAAGTGCCTTATAAGCTCAGCTGGCGTGATTACATCACTTGTTCCGCTTGTCTGGTTTAATATAGCTTTTTTTTATGACAGCTTCCGAATTATGTAACTTAAATATATTTTTCAATTACCTGTTCTTTTTTAAAGGTGTAAAGAATTTGAAAAAAAAAATTGATTTATAATTATTTTATCTTTTTTAAGTCTCCATCCTAAGCTTGTTGCTGAAACGAGTTTTAATCTATTATTTTAACATTATTCATTGCTTTGTGTTATTGTTTTATATAAATACTTAGTAACCATATTTTGTTGAATAACGGAACCTTCAGTAGCTGTAAAGGAGATTTATCTGTACCAAGGCTAAAATAAATCATTTAATAAAAATATTACAGGATTGTCGAAAAAGTCTTTTCGTATTTTGTCAATATATATAACCATATAGTGTTGGAAAGGTGAGATTTTAAGCTTCATTTAACCAAAAAAAAATTAAATTCGTTCGTGTAGCACAAAAATGGTTCGCTAGCTTCCGTTCTGGAAATTTCGATGTGAAAGATGCTCTGGCCAACCTATCATTGAAAAAGTCGATGAAATTGTGGAAACGATTGACCAGGACCGTCACAAAAGCAGCCATGACATCGCTAAGGAATTTAACATTCATTATCAAACGGTTTTGAACCATTTAAAAAAGGATGGCTACAAAATGAAGCTCGATGCTTGGGTAACACATGAATTGTCTGTGAAAAATTTAATGTTCCTAATGAACATCTGCGATTCTTTGCTGAAACGAAACGAAATCGAAACATTTTTGAAGCGAATAGTAACAGGAGACGAAAAGTGGATCAAATACGACAATAATGTGCGAAAAATTATGGTCCAAGTGTGGTGAAGCTCAACAAATGGTCGCAAAGCTAGGATTGATGCCTGCTGAGTGCTTATGCTGAGTGTTTGGTGGGATTGGTAAGAAGAGTACGAGCTCATCCACTACATTCTACATTTTACTGTCAACAACTGATAAGATTGAAGCCCTGACCTTGCACCATCGAACTACCATTTGTTTCGGTTAATGCAGAACTCCCTTAATGAAGTAAAGTTGTCTTCAAGAGAAGCCTGTCAAAGTTACTTGCTGCAGTTTTTTGCCGAGAAACCAGAAAAGTTTTACACTGATGGAATAATGTCTCTATGGGGAAAAATGTCAAAAAGTGGTCGACCAAAATGGTACATATTTGATTCTTTAAAGTTCATTATAAATATACAAAGATAAGATGAAGCTTGATTAGAAATAGGAAAATACTTTTTCGACTACGCAATATATGAAAAGGTAGAGGCGACAAAAGCTGATTTTTTTTGTTTAGTCCTTAACTGAAGATTCAACGTGTAGATTTGAGTTTGGTTAGCAAGCTTTGGATTATAAAGACTAGTCCCATACACTGAAAGCATTTACAGGAAGCAAGCTTCATTTTCAGATTCCTTCCAATATTTTTTATACCCTGAACAAGATATATCCCCAAAGGGAAAAGTGGAGATCTTATAAAATGTACGAATTCCATGAGTTCTACAGAGTTCCAGCACATAAATTTTAGTATTTGGAAGTAATAAGTATCAGATTTCTGCTGAGTCGAAAGTAAAAAGTGATTTTAATCTAACACAACAACTGCTCTTATTGCAGCTAAATAACTTTCTTTCTAAAGGGGCTACTTAAAATGACCACATTGGTAACAGCGTCAAGCCTTTTCCGTATTACTCATACTCTTCTTTAGATATACGGTCCAGCGGTATCGCCGAAAACTGCAAAACCGTTGAGTATGTTCGAGAGAGATCGTTTACACCATTTTTTTCAGATTGACAACGAGTCGGTACTCTGCTGTCCGCTTACGCGCTAACTTGGATCTATGCAGCTGCTATGAACCCCGCAAGCGCTTGTCAAAAACCAAAACTTGTGCTACTGTGAGATCTTTCTGATTCAGAGTTAACCGTAAAAGTTTATCTTAACTACTTGCTCTTAGCAAAGTACATCTCGCCGCCATGGTAGGTGTTCTGACTGGACACAGTCCAATAAGCTCATATGTAGTCCAAAGATGTATGAAGAAAGACGAGCTGGAAGCAACTGGACACTTTCTCCTCTACCGTCCAGCTTTTGCTATATTGAGTCTGAAATACCACGGGTGATAGACTTTCGGCGAACTTTTCGAAAAGGCTGGAATTTTTATTAAACGCCTAAACAAATTTTGGATGAGCTCAATGTGGTTCGTCTAAGTATAAAGATGTGTTGATCCAATTTTAACGTTTTTGGGTATCACAAAAGATCAACGTTCACAACTGTTCAAGTGAGATACAGCTAAGTTTGACGCGAGTATCAACTCTTAACCTTAGTTACCTAAAATTGATATACTTTCTAACTGTCTGCAAAAGAGATGATAGAGCGTATACTACAAATATAAAGAAACTTGCGTCAAGGCAGAAACAATATCTTTTTACAGTACCCTTCCTCGATGACGAAATTTCTAGGCGACCAAATGAGAATTTCTTAAAATAAATTTGGGCTCTTCTTATGTGATATTGCTAGGAGTTAGAGTAGCTGAGAGTTGGCGACATTAAATAAATACTAATTTGCTCAGCAAGCTTCAGCCATAAATTCTACAAAACGACTTAATTATGCAGGAATATTTACCACGTAAACGGCTTATCTGAACTTTGCACCAACATATTTTTGGAAACATATTTTACTAGAGAAACATAAAAAAGCATAAGCAGCCACATTACGTACCACATACCACATATTTTCATATCCATAACATAACATAAATTATACCCCTACACATTGACTGCAGCATTAAAATGATAAACAGCCGAAGTTTTGCGTTTTTAATGCGTTGCTGGCATGTGAAACGGTAATCGCCGATAAGCAGCCGAAATGCGGAAATATAAAAAGCATAAATGCCTTCGATAAAGCACTTCCTAAGTAACTTCATTGTTAGCGCGGTGGCTATAATTTTACTATGTAAAGTGTTGACTTGGCTTCGGCTGATTGCGAAGTGTGGTTAAAATTGCGTAAAAACATGCACAAACAAAATATTATTGCAGCTGGAGTAAGCAAAAAACGATCTAAAAGTTTTTTTTGAGCAAAACTCATATTCAGTTGTATTCATTTCACATGACACCTGTATTTTTGGACTCTCCATTGAACAAATTTGTTTTGCCTACCAAGGTTGGAGCTAAATGCTTGTTACGATAAACATTTGAGGTTGAATTAAGAACATTTCTTAGAAGAAGCTGTCCAGGAACTAGGCTATTAAGGAGCATAGAAACAGCGGTTAGTCGTTCTAACGACAGTCGGGTATAAGTAACCGGCTCGAAGCCGGATTTCTTACCGTTCCGATGATAGTCAGGTCTAAGTAATCGGAAGGGATCCTTAATTTTATCCGGCCAAGGTCTGTTAACTCGGCACTTTTTTTCGAAATTACTTCAATAATGTTTTCTTCCTCTGCAATAATAACAAGCGGCTAGTCTCTAAATTATTAGTTACTATGACAAAAGTGAGTAGATGTTTTTACCTGCGCCCATTTTCCACTCTTCTTTGGAAGAAAAGGCATTATTGGAGACCGAATCAAAGTTTCAAGCTATAGGATTACGAAAATCCTTGGTATTGGATAGAGTAAGGTTCCGTCTATTCTAACAGTAAAGTCCCTTCTCCATCCAATACCAATGATTTTCTAATAGCAAGTTCCCATTTCTTTCCAATACCAAGAATTTTCTAAGTATCCTAGAATCCCATTTATTACAGGCGTCTCATAGAGAGGATTTCCTCGGTCTAAGAACCTTATTTGATGCTAGTTGCTTACAGCGCAAGTCTATTGAAAGTTAATTTAAAATTACGTTTAGTGCCGAACTTGACGCTGTTCTAAGAGCTCCACTGATACATATACTGGCCGCTCTTTGAATGCTTTCCAAACGCCAAGCTCTTTCACTATGATGAAAACGTCCCCAAACTTTAGTCTGAATACCATTAAAAGAGCGTTCAACCTACGACTTTCGACCGTAAGCTCTTTTAAAGTTTTAAGTATTCAAACTGATTTTCAGTTACCAAATGGGTAATTGGACTAAGGCTTTCTTTAATTCTAGATTTTGATCGCTGAGTAGTGTTTTGAAGTTTTATGTTTAGAGACCGTCTCAACCGAAACATTTCATGGTAGCTTGACACGACTAACTCGTAACCTGTCAAAAAAAGGCTATTGATAGAAGTACTTTTACCTGGATCAACCATTGGTAAAGTTTCGCCCGAAATCCTAGAAAGTCAACGTATTATTAATCTTTACTTGGGAGGGTCGGTTTGCTGTTTGGAAAAATCCTTATAACTTCTAATTTAAACTTATTCATATAAGAGCTGATTCGAAATTTGTTTGCTGGTTCAATCCATCCTCGTCTGATAACCTTTGCGCTTTCACTCTGGACTTCTGGATTAACCATCTTTACTTCTTAGGTAGAACACAAAGTCTTCTTCCTATAATTGGACGTGCTTTTTTATGTGACGGATCACAAATCCAACAGACAACCCTGTAGAGGGATGCTTCGCTTTCTCTCTTTAGATCGCCTTCAAACACATGTTTTTTGGCAACCCAGAGAGTTCTTGGTCTAAGATCGGAAGTCGTGAGCTGCTTACGCCATATGTAAATTCAACGTTTCTCGCCACTCCCAAGTGAATGGTGCGCAGAGAACTTTCCTCACTTGCGCGAAAGACCAGGTGAAGAAGGACCTGACTACACTTGAAATCTCCCATTGGCACCAAACAGCGAAAGGAAGAAAGTTTGTCGCGCTGTTGCAAACTCGGCTATAACCGTGTCTACGCCAATAAAGAGTAAGAAGAATACAAATTTGAATAAGTTAGAAGTCACTTTTGTCACCTTAAAGCTGTCTTTCTTACAGCTTACGGCACTTTTAAATTAACACCTGACTACCTCACTCTTTCTAACGCCCCCTCTCTTCCTCTGCGTGTGCTATCAGCTGAGCACAGCAAACCCATAGCACACCATTAAGGGCAATGCTTGGTGTAAAGGAATTTACGCCTAACATAAACTCATTACTAAACACATTGGAGCGCCTGGCTGACTTCAAACAGCCGTTGACGGTTTATGGTTATGATTTAAAATTGCGAAGCAGCCGAGCAACATACTCAGACGACACGAGTTATAGGCGAGTCATTTTATGTGGAAGTTTGTATGTGAATTACTGCTTTTGGCTTGCAGGGAAACAAATTCGCTTTGAAGTGTTGTGTATTGTGGTGTTGTGGTTGGAAGTCACAGCTGTTGGTACATCAAAGTGGCGACGTTGCAGATTTTTAGGCGCAGTGAAGTCGAAGTTGCTGCAAACGGTAAAAAAATATATGTGTGTGTTAAAGCCACCCTCATTTTCAATGACTTTTCCACATAGGCTTATTTACACTTACCGGAGCCATGAGTGTAACAACTGAAGTTGGAGCGTGTGCGGAGTTAACTACAAACCCTCATGGTGTGTGTTATAGGTATGCCGTGGGCAGGTTATTTTTATAGTCCAAACACGTTGCAAAACCATATTTGAGTTGAAGAATATGTTTGGGTATGTGTTCATGCAGTTATACATATTTATATGTATATATTTGTTGTTGGATATGTATATATTTACCTTAAAGCGTCCACCTCGCAATAAAATGTGTCTAAAGGAAAGTCGCCTGTGCCTCATATTTGTATATACAAATGCATCGTGCTTCCAAATAAAAATAGAGCATTTTCCTCGAACATTAAGTAAACACCTCGTGTAACCCCGCATTGCTATAATTAAATGTATTCATGTGTTAAATTTGTTTACATGCGCCCATGTGCGCGAATTAGCCCCATCCCTCCGAGCACGTGCGCCTTCGTTCAACGAGTATAACTTCGTTAACTCCAATTTTGACTTTTTTCACGTCTTTTTTGGCAGCGACTTTCAGTACACCTGTTCTACCACTTCTTTTTTCGCTTTTGTTAAAAAAACCGTTCTTAAATATTCGAGGCGGAAGCCCTGAAGGCGTATTAGTTGGTTTCCGCTTGCTTTCACTCACGAAAATAGCAACTGCTGTAGCGCTCAGGGCACTGGGCGGTCAGTAATAAAAAAATATGCGCAATTTTTCGTTTCCGCCCAACAAATTCGAAGGTGTGTTTGTGTGCATTGATGGTTTTCCTAGGGGATTATGCTATCAGTACGGCGTTGGCTCTAATGATTTTGAGAAAATCCAATATTTAGTGCCGGAGAGTGCTTACTTTTTGACTTGGAGGCGTTTTATTGGACAATTAAGGGTAAAACGTGTGAGAGGAGGAGATGAGGGGTGCATAATTTTATAAAAAATGCCATATATCCTCATAAAAATGTCCAAAAAATTGCATATCCTTAGTCCATAAGTCGGGGATGAAATCAATGAAGGTTATAACCTGTAGGCTTTACAAAATATTCAAAAATCGTACCAAACTACTCAAACAGCCGAAGAAAGAGCTGATTATTTAGTTAGATAGAAATTAATATATTCCACACTAAGTGACGAAATTTGGAATTGTTTCGACGGATTTGATAGATAAACTTGGAGTCTAAACGATTGATTGGAACAAATCTGTCTTTTCATGGGTTTCAAGATATCTTGGTTGGGAAAATATAGACATTTTAGCTTGAAGTAGGTATCATGAATGAAAAAATCATTTCAGTTTTCTACAATCAATCTCTGATTGTCTAAATCCCTTTAAAACCAGCTGAAGTATCTTTCAAATATGCTTGACAGAAAGCTGTCGGGTAAGTCTTGGATATTTAGTCGAGAAAAATTATAATTTTGGTGAAGAATAACAGATGCATATTATCTTTAAATATGTACCATGTGAAAAAAATCTGAACTTTGTTCTAGAAACCAGCTATGTTTGTCTAACATTTCTCCAGCCTGTTAAAGTAGCCCTCAGACAGACTGTTGTTAGCCATGTTTCATATTATTTATTCAATCTATAAACTTCATCGTTTTGCGTACTATCCGCGTACCGAAGTCAATACTAAACAGAAAAACGGAGTCGATATTACTATTTCTGCCTCCAGCCGACCTCGCTATCGAATCTTATTAGTGTGAAGAAGCGCCACTATCCTAACCAAAATATTGTTCGATTCGAGCTGTTGGTTAGTAGAGTGGAAGCGATAGCTTTGGCGCCAGTTCTCGACAACTGTTACAACAATTGAATAGCTGTTGATCAAACTTTAACTTTATTTAGTCAGTTAAGGAGGTAAACTCTGAAATCATTTCTAGAGTTAGGATCACTTGAAGCTTCAATTACGATAATAATGTAATCAGCTACTGAATAACATAGGGATAAGATCACTTTGGCGTCGGTACAAAACTAGAATGGTGTCAATTGAACAGTTATGTACATATGTCGACGAAATTTAATCACTTTAGTCAATTAAGAAGACAAACTCCACAATCTTCTACGTTACCTAACGCGAGTAAAAAGATAATATATCATTGCCATAACTTCTAAAGCTTAACAGCACTCGAAATAAGTTTCGACTGGTACTACTGCTTAGTAGACTTCTTTAAACGCGATTGCTAAGATTGGAATGAAGAAGAGCTTTGTTACAGTTCAAAAGAAGAAAAGAATATCCACGGCTCGATTCTGGTTTACTGCCATAAAATCTGATTTCGAGTATAAGTTAGACCCTTATAACGGATGTTTTGTGAGAGGTATCGGTTTCAATGAGGAAATAATTTTTCCGAAGTTGGTATTTTCGACCGCTGCAACTTGATTTATACTCGCAACAGACCTACGATACAAAAATTGCAAATCGTGCAAAATTATCAACAAAATAATCATTCGGTTCGCGCGACTCAACGCGCGCTGTGTGCAATACTTGGTCGGCATAATAGCCCAGCAGAGTCGGTAATTCTGGTAACCATAGATCCGTTTCGCATTACGTTTACTTGAATGGATTGCAGGCCTACAAAATGCAACTTATGTAATGATTGAAGTCGAATGCCCATCAAGCGACTCGCAAGAATAAGCGCAAAACGAAATGACCACTACTTCCGAATCACTATTGTTGAGACGTCGTTACATCTTCAAAAAGTCCTTGTTGTGGTGGAAATCATTGCTTCTTATTTCTTCAAAAAAATTATCTATAATGTTATAGGGAACAAGGAACGCTACAGAGACATGATGAATAACTTGTTCGTGCTTGAATTAGAGGAGTTAACGAAACAATCAATTTATTGAAGAAAACTTTTGGTGGGTCAGTGACAAGGTCTCCAAGATCGTGCGATTTTGGTCTATTTTCAGTGCGGTTATGGGAAATCGCTTGTCTATACAAAAAAGCCCGATACGACTGCCGCCTTGCAAGATATTATACGGCGCCTTGTTGCTGACATAAGCCTTCAATTGTTGGGAAAAGTGATCGAACATTGGTAATTTTTACTAGAACTTCCTCCAGCCAATCGCGGTGGTCACTTATCTGAAGCATAATGGCAAACCCTTATCTTTATAGCAAAGTTAAATTCTTGATCATAACTTAAAATCATATCTCGAAAAACATATGTCTAAAATTCAAATCTTTTGTTGGAAACTGGCTTTGTTTGATGGTCAAGCGGTCGCTTTTAATTCATTATTCGACTTTTTTGTGTTCCGCGGAACCAAGCCAGCCAGAACGTGGATTATAAGAATAACGAAGACTGCCTGAGGTTTTGGTTTACCAAATATTTCGATTTTATATGAAACTCTTAACGGATTAGCTGAAGAAAAAATTATCGATGTATAGACAATATTATTGCCTTATTATATATACCAATTGGTTAACAATAACAATTCCGCTGCAATACTTGCATTTAATCAACCAGAGATATTATCCCTCGGCATTTCCTGCTTAAACCAACGGTTCGGAAAAAAAGTCATAAAAAGCCTCCACTTTGTGGCATGTTCCCTTGAATTTACCCATATCCACACAATCAGCCGCCTGCCAGCATTATCATATGTGAATATGTGCTCATAAATTATGGATTATTTACTCACAGCGCAGTGAGCATTGCCTCCATCAATTAAAAAAAATAAGGAAAGTTAGAAAAAAATTATTTTTCTGAAAAATTGCACCAGTCAATGACTTTGGAGGGCGCCGTAAGCGACAGCGAGCACAATGCATCATCGCAAGTGTTGAGAGGACGACGGAAAACAACAAAAGTATACCAAATCAAACACAAGTGCAACAGAAATGCATGCCATCCGCCTCTCTTCACCTCCTTTAAAAGAGCGAAGTGCTGGAGGCCAAGTGGCGAAATGCATAGGCAAACGATGGATATAATAACAACATGAAAAGCTAATCGCCACAAAGACAAGCAAGTAACAACAATAAAAACAACACTAGTGACAATAACAACAACACTGCTAACAATAACTACAACATCACTAGAAACAATAACAAAAACAACACTAGTACAAATAACAACAACATCAGTAGTTACAATAACAACAAGCACACTAGTAACAATAGCAACAACAACACTAGTTACAATAACAACAAAAACACTAGTAACAAGTACAACAACAACAGTAGTAACAATAACAACAATATAAGTAGTTACAATAACAACAACAACATTGGTAACAATAACCAGTAACAACTACAACAACAACATTACAACGCACACAACGCCAGCAACAACAATAACAAACGCCGCAAAACTTGTTGCCAAGCGGTGTGAAGCGCTCAAGCGTAAGCTTCCTGCCACACAATGTTCACCATGATAACAACAGCAACAATAACAAGCGATTTCTACTCACACACACCTTCGCGGCATTCAAACACATGCTGAGTGTTTATTGCCCTTTGCGAAATTTGCATCACGCCCACCGCCGGCGACTAAGCTGGCTTGCAGACACCCACGCACCGCCGCCGCCATGGCAATGCGTCTCATATGCAAACATTTACAGTTACATATATAATATGTGGCATACAGTTATGTATGTATGTTTGTTGTGCATAAAATTCCGCAACAAAGCCTTGCATTAGCAATTTGCAAGCTATGAGCTGCAAGCTGCAGCCAGCTTATGGCATTAGCTCGCTTGCTTTGGCTGTGCTTGCGGTCTCTAAGTTTGTTGTAAGCTTGGGTTAATATGCTGTGGTGATGTTGCGTCGCAAATTGATTGCATCAATGTATAATATTTGTCTGTTGTTGGTAACCCTGTCGGATGGTGTTAAAGACTAGAGGGCGAAGCAGTTAGCTGTAATGAGCTGGCGTGGCAAGCGGCGCGCATTAAATACAAACAAAGTACGGTGACTTTTAGTGGTTGGCGGACACTTAAGGGCGACGTTAGTGTCATGACTGCGAGGTTGTGAACTATAAAGCTAAAACAAAATGAGCTGGATCATCAATATTAACCTTAAGTTTAACATTATGAAGGATTATCAACGCATCCTCACTATCGGGGAGGCAGATCTCTTGGTAAACCAAAGCCGCATAGAGTTTAGGTCCTTTCGAAGTTGCAACGCGGCTCTAAAGGTGAGAGCCTGATACAGACCGTAGAAGTGCGAGCACGTTCTGAAGAGTTTTGTTGTTGTAGCGGTAGAATTCTGCGGAATTAAAAGTTCTTGGCTAAAAGTCTGGGTCCGATCTGGTTATGTAGACCCGACTGTCGTGGGAACCCGCGTTCCCAGGTTTTCTCTTTTGTTTGCTCCACAAAGCCATGCCGAAAGAAATCAAAACCAAAAGTCTCGACTGACTTTTGTGCTTCCTGAGCCAATTGCTTTTCGAGAATCAACAGGATGATCTGCCAGCAGATGTCTTAGCTCTAGCGCTATATTTTCCTGGATTAACATAAAGTCAGGACGCTGAACGCTAACTCTTTAAAATCAATGTATCTGAAGATGGATGATTATACCAAATATTATCGCTGTATTTGTTTTGTGGACTATGGATTTTTCAAGCAGAGGACGAGCAAGTTGCTACGAAGTCGGAAAGTAAAGAGACTGACATTACAGATCCTGACTCTGTATCATTGTTCTTAGTAAGATCTTCGATCAAAGATTTTTTCGCGCTATTTTTTCGTTATGTCAGGTTAAAAGACCGAAACGGATCCGGAGGATGGAGCCATATTTAGAAGTTCACGCAAGTGAGGAAAGTTCTCTAAACGCCATCACGACTTCCGGTCCTAGATCAAGTATCATCTGGGTAACCAAAGAGCGTCAGTTTGAAGGGGAGCTAAAGAGAGAAAGATAATTAAAAATAAAAAAAAGACCCATAATGAAAAGAAGAAGTTAGTTAGGCAAGACGAAACATTTCGTGTCATCAAACAAACAGTCGTCGCCACATCTCTGTTGACAGTCATAACTTTGAATTCGCAGATAATTTCCTCTATCTTGGAGCCAGCATTAACACCAACAAACACGTCAGCTTCGAAATCCAACGCAGAGTAACTTTTGCCCACAGGTGCTACTTCGGAATGAGTGGGCAATTGAGAAGTACAGTCCTTTCTCGACGAACAAAGACCAAACTCTCTAAGTAATTCTATATGATGCAGAGGCATGGCCGAAGACAACATCTGATTAGTCGGCGTTACGTGTTTTCGAGAGAACGGTTCTGCGGAAGATTCCTTTGCGCATTGGCAACCGCAAATATCGCATTTGATAGAACGATGAGCTATGCAAGATATGCGACGGCATTGACATAGTTCAGCGAATTAACAGACAGTAAAGAAGAAGAAGTTCTGATGGGCCAAACTACGCTTGAGAGAGAACTCCTTACTAGTCCCTCGGATTTTAAGATATAGATTTGAGATTTTTTGCACGAAAATATGAATTCGTGACGTAATAAAAGAAAGATAAAGAATCTTACTATCTCTCTTCCATTCTTCCCTAGCTTTTCCACGATACTACTCGCACTAGAGTTACTTAAATAACCGGACAGTTGGTCATCAGTCATTAAAATACTACCTTAAATAGAGTCATCTTCATAATAGAGATTCATCCGAGATAATTGAAGCATTACATAGTTTAAAATATAAAAAATATAAAACTTCAAATACAATTGTTGCTAATAACTTCATTTGATGAAAAGTAAAATTACGCTTAATTGCCTACTGAGTAAAGGCGGTCACGCTTTAAGCGACACTTCCTGTCCACGACAAATCACACAGCCGTCTTTATAAATACACGCTTGCGCACAAGCGTTCGTAACTCACGCGGCGTGTAATGCTTTAGCTCACCTCTCCACACATATTTATACACAAATATATATATGTACATATATAAGTATACATACATGTACTCACGCACTCGCACTGTCAGCGGAGCAGTTCACTGTGGCGAGCAGCGATAAACTTGTTTGCTGTCAATAATGACATTAAAAGGTGACAATGCGAACAACGAATTCGCCTAAAGGCAAACGAACCTATAAACTAAGACCGAAAGAGTTTTAGGCGCAATCTACATACATACATACAGATATGTATGTATATACAATTATATATAGGTATGTGTACTTTTATTTATTACCAAGTACTCGCAAAGCAATAAAAAATACAAAAACCTGTCGAAAAATTTAATGTGACAGACGTTGGAGAATTAGATATAATCTTAAAAAGAAAACAATAAAGTTTAGGTAGAACAAATTTAGCTAATGTCAAAGCAGCAGCTGTCATTCCGAATGCCTTATCTGAGATCATTATATACAAGTAGTATATTTACGAGAGCCATACTTCACCCAACAATTTTAGGTTAGGTTAGATTGGACTGGTCGGCTAATGAGTCACGCGTAAACGTAGTCCATGAGGGGTAGTCACCCTTTAAGTTGCCCGCTCTTGACGCAAATTTCAACTGGCTCTTTGGTCTCAATAACGATACCGCTTCCAGTGTTTCATATCGTGGCCAAATGCTTGATGCATTGCCTTGCCAATGCTGGATAAGTGCACAAGAGATGATCCATTGTTTACCTGATGCCTAGCACTTGACATTTCCTACAGCCTACTCGCACTGTGAGCGCCATTCTGCAAGTTTGCGCCGCCATCAGACTGACGAGTGTTTATTGCAATCATGTTCCTAGAGTCCCTTCTAAGAAATGCCAGTCGGAACCTTGTGTATTTCTGATCTACAGTTTTACACAAGACTTTGTGGGAATGTGGGACTATTACGTTCCATTACGTTTTGACCTTTCGTACCATTCCAGATCGTCGTATAGACCAACAATTTCATTGGGAACTAAGAACAACTCGACATTTTTTCAGTGCTCAGGAGTAATGGTGATTCTCTATCTACACTTTTTACGTTCATAAAGAGACTGTGTATTATCTGTACGTTCTCCATATGAACTGGTCTTAGGCAGAGTCCAGTATACATAACTAGTAACAAACTCATAACTCAAACAAGCCTCTCTTCACCAAATAAACTTCTTTCGTCGGTAGGGTAATAGAACCATCCCAAATAGTCCTGTGGTCTTTTGAAGTTCTGTAAACTCATGTTGGTTTATTTGGCATCCATCTTAGGGAAACTCAAGCCTACTCGATAGTATTCACTATCTACAGAGGACTATTTCGATTATAAACAGACCAATAGACATTTCTAATTCGACGCAGCTTGCTCTGCTGCTCATATTAGATTAACCTGAAAGAAACCAGGTACTGAAATTGCTTTATTTAACAGAAGGTATAAGAGTTCCTCTCACTTCATTCTGACCTAGAGTTTACCCTTTTTAGAAAGCTTTCATAAAGGCCAAATTTTGAAAGGAAAGTAAGAGAGGCAGCGGTTGCCTTATAACGCTTTGGCAAAGCTATAAAGAAAAGTTGGAGACTCGCACCAACGGTGCTGTACTGGCTCTACGAAACAGTAGCCAGGCCAATAATGTTCTATAGAGTATTCATTTGGTGCAAGGCTATAGAAAAAGGTACACTTGCCAAGCAGCTTGAATGCATCCTAAGAGCGTCTCTGATCGGCAACTTTAGTGCACTGCGGTCTACACCGACAAAAGCTCTTAATACCATTTTAAACCTAGCACATACATAGGTATATGGCTGTGAATTGGTCCCTAAGGCTCAGGGAAGCTAGTTATAGGAAGTGTTCCGAACAAGCACTCGCCGAAATACTCTCTTCCTCAAACTACATGATTTAGTGGAGAAGTACTCCAAAATTGAGTTCATCGAATTCGTTCCAGCAAAAGATGTCCAGGAGGCCGTTTGAATGACGTCATATCATCTTCTGCTTTGCTGGCGTAGGCACCACTTATGCGTCTAAAGTCGATTTAATAACCGCGCGCCAGTTGTTTCTTCTTTTCGCAATGTGGCGCCAATTGGAGATTCCAAGGGAAACCAGGCCATTCTCCAGCTGGTCTTTCCAACGGAGTTGGAGGTCTTCCTCTTCCACTGCTTCCACCGGCGGGTTCGCTTTCTCACTTTTGCACGTCTTCAAACGGCACGATAAAATTTAAAAGGTTAAAGAAAATGAGAGTCAAGACCTTAGCACTATTAGAAAGTTGGGTTCATATAGTCATTCCCTTCTTCCAAGTTTTTGCATACCCATAAGTAAGTATGACCAAAAGCACTTGTGGATTAGGTATACATAGCTGTTTTCCATTTTTGATAAGATTGGATCCGTAATAGAAATTCGAAAGAGTTTAAAATTTGTAACTCGAAGCAATCATCAACAAAGTGAACCAAATACAAAGTTTTTTATTGAAAGCGAAATTCATAAACAACAAAACTCAATATTGGCTTAAGCAAAAACAAAAGTAAAGACGCTCTACCGCAAATAAATAAGTGCAAAAACAAACAAAAGCAAATTGTAAACAAACAATCTCGAAGCAGAAGAGAGCACATGCGTTTTCGTGCAAATTGGCGCTCTCACAATCTTCTTCAGCGTTGACGCTCTTTATTCCGCCAACTCAACACAAACACGACAAACAGCATTCTCCCACAAGTGGCTGTTTGCTGCTGTTTGTAGCAAGTTCTTGTGGACCGGTTTAGCCGGCATTTCGCGCGTCTCCTGCTTTACCTCACCAACAAAGCCAAACTCTACCACTTCTTCACTTTGCTTTGCTTTCAGCCGGGAGTGTTTTCTTTACGCTTATTTGTTTTTGTTTTGCTTGTAAGAAGTTCGCTCCATTGGGAGACACACAAATAACCGAAGTAAGGGCAAATAATGCTCGAGGAAAATAAACAAAATGTGAAACATAACAATGAGCCAGCATTAAAAGTGTCTTCAAGCGCATGAATGTATGTAAATATAAATGTGTGTGTGTGTGTTAGTATGCGCGCTCCAGCTTCTTCTATTCATGCGTTCGCCATTGTTTAGCTGCGGTTGGAATTGACTTGAAGCTTTTGCTTGCTTTTGTTATTGTATTGTATTTGTTGGCTATTGTGTGTTTATGTGCTCTCTCTTTTTTCGATAAATTGTTGTTGCTTGCCCACAGTTTGCATATTTTGTTATGCTTTACTTTTGTTGATATGTTGCTGCTGTTGTTGTTGTTATCTATTGTTTGACCGCGTGTTAACGAACTTTCGGCATATTGTTGTCGGCTGCGTTGGGAGATTTTGTGTGTGTTCTCGCTGTGTTGGTGTATAAAAATGTTACGTTGTTAGAAGTAGGAGGACATGGATGGAAGTAGTGAATGAGTTTCCTTTTATAGCAAGAGCTAGTGGAGTGGTTACTCTCGCAAGTTATAAATATAATAATAGAGAGAGAAATATGTAGTGAGCGTAGAAATTAATTAATTATTTTAAAGCAGTAAAATTCATCTAAGTCGAGGTAAAGATGCTGTAAGCCTTTTCCCTTCAAGACAAATAGTTTAGATTGGCTCCGTAGAATTCGACTCAATAGAAGGTGAGCCAAAAAGCTTGATGCTGAATACAAAATTGAAGGCATCCCTGGTCGCAGAGAGAGCAGAATCTGACCCACAATGGGTCCACCGTAGAAACACTGTACTCAAGTGACGAGACAGCGGTCTCGAAGTGACGGAAAAATACATAATAAAAGTGGGAAGGTGTCATGACTATCGCTATATGGCGTGAGGGCAATTAAAACCCTTCTTATGGCCTAAAAAATATGGTCTCCGACGTTTCGTTCTAGGTGTTACAAACTTCGGGGGAAGTTAAAAATGTAATCAAGATCCCCTAAGCCAAGCCTAAAATTACTATGTCTTCATACAACTGGGTCTCCAATTTGCTTAGAAAATATGTAATTCAAATTTTACTTTTTATTATGTACTATTAATAAAATCAAATCAAGATCCCCTAAGCCAAGCCTAAAACATAAACTGACTTTAGATTCACATAACTAAGCCTCCCAAACCTGAAGCACATTTATAATCCAAATATTGAGGTATCATTTAACATATTGCCCACAACCAAGCGGGGTCAATGGAACTCTCCGACCATGAATTTTATCTGGTATAAAGCATGTTCTGTAGCATGTTTCATAACCGTGGAGACAAGAAAACCAGTTAATAACAATTCGACCCGAATTTTGGAAAAAAAACCAAGGAAACACTAAGAGTCTCCCAAAAAGCTAATTTAGCCACAACGGTTCAAAACTTACATATGTATGTGACCTCAATCAATTTAGTCCAATAGAACACAGTTATCTGCACATAATTTCTAAATTAATAAGCATTGTATCCAACGTTTTCATTTAAATTCCTAGAACTTGATTTATCAACCTTAAGAAAAATATGATCTCTCTTCGCCACCACACATACTACTTATGGCTGTTTGTGCCTGCCAATACTCACGAAATATACAATTTCCAATTAGAATTTATTTCAAAAACACTTTTTCAAACATTCACGCTTGCATCCGTCACCTGCTTTTCAAACAACAGACACAGTAACCCCTAATTCAAGGTCGAACAGCTGAATTGCAAATAAACTAAGAGCTGGTTTCTTTAAGAGAGTGTGAAAGAGCATACCAATAAGCGGCAAAATCACGTTTCTATGCTCTTGACTTATTCAGCGACAAAGTGCGAGAGTGCAAGTAGTGGTGTTGGCGCTGATATGGTAAAATAAGCTATGTAGAATTTATGAAAAATATAAAAATATATTACTTTGAATAAATGTTTTGTATTTCAGTATAATGAAAGTTGCAAACAGTGGTTTAAAATAATCGAGAAAGGCCAAAATTTTATTTCACTCGCTATAGGATTGTAAAATATTGCATTTCTCTAACTCAATTTTCACCGCTCTCATAACTTGCTACTATGCACTTAGCCGCTCTTACTGCTCACACGCCTTTCGCTGTTTATGCAATTCGCATGCCGCTTGTTCGGCGCGCATTTCAACTTGTCTGTTTAGTTCGGAAGCGACTTTTGCCGTGTTTGGTTATTAATTTCGTGATTCCTTGTGTGCGTTGCGATAGGAAACTATTTGCCGCCGGTTGTTGGTTCTTGTGTGCCGCAGTTGACAGAAAGCAAATGGCTGCATGCCGCATTTGCACAGTGCCATTGGAGGAGTGCTAGAATTGTAAAGTGAAAAGAATTCGATAATGTTATTAAATATTTATAAAAATTGTGCAATATTCGCATGTTTTGAGTGATATTCAACTTCATCATTGCTGGAGTGTAAAGTGAGCTGATTTGCATAAAAAAATATGCTGCACAATTAAGAGCTGAAAAGGCATGATAAACGTGAAGAATGAAGTGAATTGTGCTTAGAATATGTACATAGCTGTGTATGCATATGTATGTATGTATGCATATGCATTGTAAATGTATGCTTACTTGTAATATTGTAGTGAAACATAATTTGGAAAGTGCAGGTTATGTTGTTAAAAAATTGTATTGAAAAAGTTATAAGTGCTAAAAGTAGATAAAATGAATAAATGATTTTGAATATCATAAGCGAAAATATATGTATGTGTACATGAGTATTGCTTGGCATAAAAACCAGTACAACCATTATTCGAAAGTGAATAAGAGCCACGCAGAGCCGAAAAGTGTTTGGAAAAGTGATGCATCAGCCCTAAAGTCTTTCAAGAATGATATTTATGGAAGCAGTCATCTATAAACTACTACTATAAACTTGGATATAACATATTTTATATCGAATGGTGAAGTAATAAGTACATGGCATGCAATTTACTATAGAAAAGTGAAGTGGAACGTAGAATTAGTTTTGAAAATAGTTTTTTAAAAAAATTAAAAACAAGAATATCTAACACCAGATGCTCGAAAAAAAATAATATGGCATAAAAATATATAAAACAAAGTCAAATTTGTGCTGTTTGAGGAACATTTTTGAGATTACTATAAATTTTGAATCTCAAAAGTTAAGCAAATATAGCAAATATACTATAAAAATAAAAATGTATAAAAAAAGTGCGTGTAAATGGGAGATTGTGCCCAAAAGAGGATAGAAACCACTAGCTTCTATCTAAGGATTATTATTATTTTGTAAATAGAAATCAAAATCTTCATTTATAAACTGAAATCGGGGAACAAATTATAAAAAAAGTCAACTAAAGGAAAATGTAAAAATTATTTTACAAAACAGTGTAAGAAAAAATTGCAGACAACAACAAAAAATTGGAAAATAATTTCATTTTAATTATTTTATATTACAATGTGATAAAAAAATGCAGAAAACAACAAAAAAGTGGAAAATAATTTTATATTAATTATTTTATATTACAGTGTGAGAAAATTTTGCTGAAAACAGCCAAAAATTGGAATATAATGTTATTGTGAGTGTCTCCTAAAACAAAAAAATAAAACATTTGCTGCCAAGAAAGATTAGCAGTTTGATTACTAAGCAGCACAAATAGTAATATTTTCGAAATAACTGAAAAAGCATGAAATTAAATCACTAAATTATATGTGGAAATTAAAAAAAATACGTTAAAATAAAATAAAAAATGTATTGGGTTGGAAAAAAAAATTTGATAAAGTAAAGAAAAATTGAAAAAAAAGTTTGATGAAGTAAAAATAATGTTTTTACAAAAATAAATATAAAAATTGATAAAAAATAAGTGACATTGTAGGAATTGTGTATAAAGTACATGCGATAAAATTTTTCCTATGAACCGCATCAAAAAAGGGTTCCAGGAATGCATACAAAATAATTATATTATATACGCCAAAAGTGTTTAATTGCAGCAAGTTCCTCTAAAATCGAGCCGTTTAAATATCAATAAAAAAATTGCACAAAACAAATACACATACAGCAATAAAATCCAATAAAAAACGTGTGCAAAATCCACCACACATCATTAAAAATTCTAAATCACCCGTTTACATCGTGAAAATGTACGCGCATCAAAGCAAAATGCCGACGGCAGGTCGTAACTGTAACGTGCTAATCTGTGCCATAGTCGTCGCGTTCACTTGTTGCCTCACACCGCCAACCGTACGCGCCGTGCATCGGTATGATCAAACGCCCGTCGAAGCTAGCCCTTACTACCGCACCTCCGCATCGGGTGAAATGATCAGTTCATCGGCGATGACAAGTGATGCATTTCCGCATCATAATCGTTGTGAACCGATTACGATTTCCATATGTAAAAATATACCCTACAATATGACAATAATGCCGAATTTAATTGGTCATACGAAGCAAGAGGAAGCCGGTTTGGAGGTACATCAATTTGCGCCGCTCGTTAAAATCGGTTGTAGTCCCGATTTGCAGTTATTCCTTTGCTCTTTGTATGTGCCCGTTTGTACGATACTCGAACAACCGATACCGCCGTGTCGTTCGTTATGTGAATCGGCGCGTATCTGTGAGACACTCATGAAAACGTATAATTTCAATTGGCCGGAGAATTTGGAGTGTTCGAAATTTCCCGTTAGTGGCGGTGAGGCTTTGTGTGTTGCCGAGAATACGACTTCGTCGACGCCGACACCGACGCGTAGCATACCGAAGGTGACGCCGCGCAAAAATTATGCAGACAGTCCGCATCGTAATATCGGTTTCGTGTGTCCGGTTCAATTGAAGACACCCCAAGGAATGGGTTATGCGCTAAAAGTTGGTGGAAAGGTGAGTGAAATATTTTATTAGTAGGATAATGTAGCAAAAATGTGTTTTTGATACTCCTAAGCGAAAGTTCGCATTAAATGCCTTTAGTACTTAAAAACTTATTGGATGACACTGTATATGACCATTTCCGTTTTCCGTTATCTCAAAATTGTATTAAGTAGTTTTAACTCCGTCTTTTTAAGCCATGTGTAACTCAGATTTTCGGTTAAAACCTTAATTAGAACAACTTTCTAGACTAAAGATTTTATATTTTGCGATATGTATCACAATTAATCTCTATAAACGACTCAGTGGTACACTCATACATGATTCTACATAACCTTAGGACAAAATTTGAAAAAGGAACTTTAGTATCCCTCAATTCTTAGCTAGCTGATCTTAAGAATATCGAAGGAAACTGTTTCGTAGGCGCTTTAGTAATCAAGAATGTACACTCAGTCTACAGTTTTATGACACTGAAGTTATTTGGGAACTCAGTTTGCCACTTCGAGTCGAATTATTGCAGAACAAGAAGCTACAGGTAAAAGGAGATACAACTTATTCACCAGAAAAGTCACATAAAGGGACTTAATTCGGTTTCTGTGTTAGAAAATCCAAATTAATCAAAGAGAGCTTAAGGCTTTCTATATGGAACCGGAAAACATCGTAGTCCTTCAGTGTTAGCGTCTTTTTGCCACGTTGCCAATGCGCAAAAGACCGCAAATCTCTTAACGCCGACTAATTAGATGTTGTTATCGTCCTTGTTTCTGCACCTTATAGCAGGACAGGGAAGATGAGTGACTTGTAGAATTTGGTCTGTGTTCGTCAAAAGAAGACTTTACTTCTCAATTGTATGCTCAGTCCGAAGTAGCACCTGTTGGGAAAAGTTATTTTGCGTTGAAATTCGAAGCTGACATTATTGTTGCTGTGAATACTGATTCCAAGAAAGACGAAATTAACTCCGACTCCGAATTTATGACTGTCAAGAGTCACGTTGGAACCAAGTCGCGAGTGCAGGAGATATTTCGTCTTGCCCTCGTTCACTACCAGAACTAGATCATTAATTTTTGAGATATCTATCTGAAATTTTACGCACGTCCATTCCTTTCTAAGAGGCTTCTCATTTGTTGGAATCGCCGATATCGGACCACTATTGGATATAGCTGTCTACTGATCGGCCCAAGTAAAGTTCTGGTACAGAAATATTATTTATTTGAAAATATATCCTCACGAAAGTTGGCACAGATTATTGTCTTAAGTAACGGTAGAATACCTAAACTAGTTGTTCAGATCGGATCACTATATCATATAGCTGCCATACTAACTGATCGAACCACGTCAACTTCTGGTATGGAAAATTTTTTTATTAGAAAAGATATCTTCATGAAATTCGGCATACCATTGATTATTTTCTAATCCAACGAAACAATCTCCGAAAAAATTGTTCAGATCGGACATCTATAAACGGTAGATGCCATACACACTAATCGATCAATATCAAGGTAGAGATCTTTTAGTACTCTGTTTTACTATAAAAAACGCAAATGTGAAGAGTGTTAACGTTCTTTCTTGTTGCTTCTATTTTAAAATTTCATTCCCTCATTAAATTCTGCGAGGCCCTGTCATTCAATTCTGCCTTGCCCCATATGGTTTTTTTTACACCCAGCAAAGCCGCTTGGAAACAACGAAATCCTCTAATGCGCAGGATTAACCTCATTATCAGCACTATAGTCTTTTATAGTATAAGAAAACAAAGCCAGGAATTCCTCCACATTCACACCAATACTAGCGCAGTCACCTACACGCAAACAAGAGTCACTAATCAGAAACTTAATACCCATTTTCCTTGCCATTGTGTGCCAAACCGTATGCCCATTGCTAAGTATTCATTGCGCAACACCAAGCTAAAAGCAGCAAGTCCTCACATTTGACCTCAATTCGGCTGAGGCAAGTCCACACATACATACACACGCACTATAGACCCGCATAAAAAATTCAACAAGTTTGATTCGAGAACATCAAACATCGCATAACTGCAGAAAACTACCTGACTTGCCACATGTAAGTGTGTGTGGTATGAGGGTATGTGTGTGTGCCTTTCATAGTTACCTGCTGCTTTGCTCGCAATCAGAAGTGAATGAAATCGCCTGTTTGGCGGCGCACAAAGCCAGGAAGAACAAAGGCAACATTAGCGCTGGTTTCATCCCTTAACGGCGCAAGAACGTCGAAATGCAAGTCTATATAAATATATCTACATATGAAAGTATGCATGTGTGTGTTTGTATTTTTATATAGCAACATTCACTGATGAGCATATGCAGCTCTGTAGACAATTGCCCGTAGCACGTGAAATTAAATATTTACACCAAGCAAACATTCTTCTAGGGAAAGAGAGAGAGAGAGAGCCACAGCGGGTTCGAGTGTGTGGCATATAGCATGATATTTAAACTGGAAAAGTATGTTTAACTTACAAATTTCGGCACCTTTTTAAAAGCACATATTTGCCCTATCTGTGGAAGTGTCATTGTTGTTGTGTGGTGTCAAATTTTTTCCATTTTACATTCACGAAATTTTTCTTATTTTTTATGTACTTCCTTTTGGCGTTTACGTTTATTTTTAGACCTTCGTCGTTTGTTCTTTGTTTTCCTTTTAACTGTTTGTTCTTGAGAGTAGCTCGACTGTTGGCGTTTGGCTTAACTCACTTTCTTACTTTTTGCTTAAATTTTCTGTTCTTTCTTTCTTGAGCAATAATCTTTCCTCCTTTGTAATTAGGCACGTTGTTTCGAGAACAGATAGCACGTTTCAGAATATGGATTAAGAACTTTGTTTGCCATTGTCTAAATTTTGGATTTCAAATCGTATCTTTTTGTGAATGTTTTAGAGAATTTTTATTCAATATATGTAGCTAAATTGGTTGTCTCTTCTTTGAGGTTGTTCCAAGCGCAGATAGCACGTTTCAGAATATGGATCAAAACGTTGCTTCGTATCTTTTAAATTTTGGTTTTAAAATCGTGCCATTTTCTGTGAATCTTTTCTGAAAATGTTTAGAGCTCGTTTCAGAATATCGATCCAGCAGTACCTTGCAATTATCTAAATTTCAGATTTAAAATTGAACCTCATTTTGTGAATCTTTTGTAAGAATGTTTATTCAGGATATCTAAATTTCGTATTTAAGGGGCACTCTTAGTGTGGATTTTTGCAAAAATTTTGTGGTTCTATATTTCAATAGCTTATATCTTTAGAAATAACGTACTGCAATTTCAAGTCAAAATCTCAAATAGTTTTTGAGCTAAAGGTAAGAACAAAATTTAACCTTTTGTCTTCAAATTATGAAAAGCCAAGTGAGCTCACCGATTCGGCACGCAAGTCAAGAACAGTCTCTCGATTTTATATTGACTAAGTGTTGTTTAGCTGGACTCGAATCCAGATCAACTTGAGCTGTTAATGGTTCGCCAAGAGCATACTTTTACCTCCGAGTACTGTCGCACTGTCGTGTTGCCACGAGAAACTACACACTATTAGAATATGACGAAATTATGACAGGTTCAACAGTGACAAGCCTAAAGTGGGGATATCGAGTAACTAAGCTAATATTTTGAGTCGATGGGGTCGAAAAAATATCTAATTTGTTATAACTTATCGAGCTTTGCAGGATTAGATCGACAGATAGGAGTTAGATAGTTGTTAGCCGATTTAAGTGCGGTTCAGCTGCGGGCAATGTTGAACCGGTTGATAACAAAATTTCTAACCAGTGCTTAAAATGAGGTATAGACAATCATCCGGTAACACATCATCCCTTGAAATACATACTTACATATTTTATATCGAATATTCTGTGATATACTAGAAATATATTTTTACTACAGTTCTAACTGCGTTTTATATTTACGAACCCCTATTGACTCTCATATTGCCTTTGAACTTCGACTGCCTATTCCATCATGTGTTATCAATTAATTTTCCTGTCGCTCGTTTCACATTTGCTCGCTTTAGGTAGCCCTCAAAATGCTACAAATCCCTGCGCTGCTGCTATTGATTTTCTCTACCATCCATTTTCGTATATACGAGCACTCTGGCACTTCTACTCTCCCGCCGAAGAAGCATTGCATCCCAAATTGAACTGCGGTATGTGTTTAACTCATTATATTCCCCAGAGCATTTTGCCAGAATTCAATTTTCTGCTTCTCCTTCGTCTCTTTTATTTTTAAAACTCGTTTGTCTCTGTTTACTTTTGGATTTTCTCAAAAATGTGTTATATAATCAATGAGTTTGTAAAAGTATTTATGTTGTTTGCGCTTCGTTCATTTTGGGATTTTACAGCAATTTATGTGTCTGCAACGAAGCTAGATCCCAGACAAGTGGAAATTTGTTGGTGTACTTAGCGCATGTATGGAAGTAAGAATCGACGCCACCGTTTGACGGCTCAGTTGATGCCCTGTTGGAATGTGTGAACGCGTCGGATAAATTTTTAGTGCAATACTGTTTGAATTTCGCTGAATTCATGCCATTACGGCATGACCATAACGTTAAAACTGGGTTGAATGAGAACTTGTTTCGCCTCGGTGCGGTTTTGGACATCTATCCACACTTATATCATTTTTTCGGTGGACAGTGGTATTTCTAACTACTTCGGCGCTATAGAGCAAGTGACAAATCATACTTTCGGTATCAACGAACTATAAAATTCACCAGAGCCATGCCAGTTCTGTACCAGCGCTGTTTCCTACAGGGTATGTACTCATGTGCTCATTGAAGCATTGAACTCGTTGGCTCTTTGTCACTGGGATTTATTAGTATTATTGACTCACCGTGTTGCAATATAGACGTTTTTATAATTGTTGTTGCCGTTGTTGTAATATTTTCGGTAACTCTTGTATTTTATGTATGTTTTATGCCATTCATTTGCCGTTTTATTTTTGTCACCACCATTGTTGCCGCGTAGGCACATAAGCATGTCTGTGGGTTCGTATCTTTGTTAACCCGCTTCGTCTAAGCTTTGTGTGAAAATTGACAGGTTGTGTCAACCTTACGCTTTGTCGAGTATGTGTTAATTTTTTGACATTGTCAAAATGTGTTTACGTACTTTTTAATGATGGTACTTAAGTTGTATTAGTGTGCGCACACTGATTAGGTGCCCACTTTCATTTAATATATTCAAATACCACGGATGTTTCAGTAAATCCCAACAGATATCTGGACTTACGAAAAATAGAATTAGTTCTTCATAAAATTGTTAGGCCTTACAAAACCCGTTTTGATTGAGAATTTTTAAAATTAATTTGGCACAAAAATTAAATTTCATTGTACTAGTATGTAATTCCGTATAAAACCTCTACTTTCTGGGCTACATAATGATAAAATTTTATCTAGTGACACGTTTGTCTAATCAATGAAGGGGCTTACTAACCCACAAATATATTATTTTTCAAGGAATAGTCAGGTTAGTAAGATTAGAGTTTGTTCAGTAAACAAATTTTGAATAGTAAATGATGAGATCACCAACAAATGAAGTTAGTTGAAGAAAACTTATGTCTAATGTACTATATATATATACTCTTTTAAGGTTAGAGCGCAAATAAAGTCCGTTTCGAGGGAAACTACTTGCCTATCATCAATTCAGCAGCTTAATTCAGGAAGAAGTTGTGCTAGTAGGCTGAAAACAAAGCATATTGCACGCCTCAATAAACTAAAAGTAGATTGAAGTCGCTTTAATCTTCCTATCAGCCCTTATGCCACTGCTTTTATTCGTTATTTGATACAGTTTCTAAACCAGCTCAAAATATTACCCTTTCAAGGAGAAAACCCCAGTAAATTACCAAAGTTTTGGGTAAATTATCTGGATTGAAGATAGGCGGACCTTAGTTTGTCTTGAAACGAACTTTTTTCATACTATAAATTATAAATTGGTCTTAGAGAGTTAATTGTGTGTGGAGCCTCTCTGATGAGCCTCTTAGTCCATCATTCAAGAATCCCAAACGTATTTATTTCCTCATCAAACCTAGATCCTAAGTAAATCATCTGAACTGAAGATACACGAATCTTAGTCTGTCTTAAGATGAACTTTATTCATATTCTAAACTATAAATTGGTCTTAGAGAGTTCTTTGTGTGTGGAGTTTCTCTGAAGAGCCTTTTAGTCCATCAAACAAAGTTCTCAAACTTATATACAGATTTTCCCGTCAACCATGAGTTTGTAAACTGAATTTTAAAACCCTTGCCTTTTAGAGTCAGTCTTTTACAAGTGAGAAAAGTATGGTAAGAGAGAAATTCTTGTGATATTTGGTCTTTGCACAAATCAGTCGTCCAACGTGTTGTTCTGTTACTTTTTTAAAGTGAATTCAACAAGAGTATGCTTTAGATATCTACGAAAAGTGTTCTTTTATGTTCTAGTATACCTGTTTGAATAACTTTTCATGCGAATAACCGAGTTTTTAACAGAGTGGACAAAAAGCTTTACCGTTCAGAACTGTATCTCACAAAATATGTACTGTGTTCCTGCAACTGTTTTGCTCATATACATACATTTCTTAAGATGAGAGCTTTGGCTCATTTATCACAAACTTCACAACTTCTCCGAAAGAAAGTTAGAATTTGGTGCTATTATTTATATTATCAGGATTCTTGGGGATCACTTTGGGCTTAATGCCTTTCTTATGTGTCTCCATTTGCCAAAAAGCTATTCTAATTTCGTTATATGAAACAATAAAGACGGAATGGTTATTACTTCTTAAATTCTGGAATGTATTTCAAGAATATATCATACATTTTTTGTTTCAAATGAAATAGTCTGGGTTTAGGTTTCTGTTAATCAATGTTTTGCCAGATCTTCTATGATTAATGTCCAATGATCTAAGTTTTTTGGATTGGATAGTCCTATCATAACTTCGAAGTCGTATAGAATTTCGTCTATTTTGGATCCAGCATTAACACCAAGAACAACGTCAGCTTCGAAATCCAACGGAGAATAACTCTTGCCAACAGATCTTACTCCGACTGAGTAGAAAATTGAGAAATAAAGTCCCTTCTCGACGAACAAGGCCAAACTCTACAAGTCACTCCTCATTCCCGTCCTGCTATATGGTGCAGAGTCATGGACGATGACAACATTTGATGAGCTGGCGTTCTGAGTTTTCGAGAGAAAGTTTCTGCGGAACATTTATGTTGCTTTGCGAGTTGGCCGCAACGAATATCGCATTCGATGGAACGATGAATTGTATGAGATATACGAGGCCATTGACATAGTTCAGTGAATTAGGAGAGAGTGCGTACGCTGGCTATGTCATGTCATCCGAATGGATAAAAAAACTCCAGCTCTGAAAGTATTCGACGCAGTACCCGCCGGGAAAGCTGAGGATGAGGAAGAGCTCCACTCCGTTGGAAAAAACAGTCTATGCCAATAAAAAAAAAAATAATAGTCCTATCATACTAGTTGGATCTATTATTATTTTTTTTTTTTTCAAAAAATAATGAGTCTGCGAGTCTTAAAATTGTCTGCTTTCCTTCAATTACAAAATATCACTCTTATCAAGGGCAGCATCTGCGACACAAAGTACCACATTTATAGCCACTTCCATGAGCTCTCAAGCTCCGCCCATTCGACAATGTACTTCTAACGATACTGCACGGCAATAAAAACTTACGCTATTTATCTTGTACGCCAAATCGCCAACACTACAAACTGACACATAGAAAAAGCGGCGGGTAGCGTGCAAGTCCAGTCGAAATTTTAGAGTTTTTATTTTTTTTCGTATTTTTTGCAACTGCCTCAATTTTACGGCTTACGTTGTTGTTATTGTGTTGTTTTTTTTTTTTCTTTTTTTTTCTTTTTTTTACTGCACGCTGCATGTGGGCGCCAAAATGTCAGTTATTAATGGCACTCACGCGTTTATGCGACGGCCTGCCCGCTTACTACTCTGCGCATACATACTCGTTTGTCGGTTTTTACTATTTTTTAGGAGATTATATGCTTGGTTTTGTTGTTGTATTTTGCATTGTGTGCATGTGTCGAAAATGCATGTAAAATGTTTAATTACAAGGCTTTAATGACAATTTGGCGTAAAAAACATTTATTGCAAAATAATTTTTAGAGACAGCGCGGTGTAACGGTAAGCGTTTGCTGCTGCACCTAAAATGCTGCCACACGCGTGAATTATGGTAATTTTTCTTAATATTAATTCGCAATTTATTTGAAGTTTTTCGTGAAAATAAATTTTGTTTTAATATTAATTAAAAATCAATTAAGTAAAGTTTATTGTTTTTCGAACTCTGGTGCTTGAATATAGAGTTTTATGTTTACTACGGTCCACGAAAAACTAAATGATTTGATTCAAGAAATTGTCCGACCAAGAAAAAGCTTTAACTTCGGCTACACCATAGCCATTATACCCTTCACAGCTGCATTTTTATTGCAGAAAGGGGTGTAAAAAATGGTGTCATGCTATTGATGGATCAGTTAAATGCTATAGTGATCCGATCTGCACAATATATTCGGATAATATATTGCTGGCTTAGAGAATAATCCATGTAACATTTCGAGAAGATATCTCGTCAAATGAAAATGCTTGTCATATAAGCACTTTATTCCGATCGTTCAGTTTGTATTGTAGCCATGAGCTATATTGATTCGATCTGAATAAATTTTTGAGAGAATCTAGAATAGACATGAAAAATAGTCTATGCTGAATTTCGTAAAGATATCTCGCCTAATAAGAAGTATTCTATGCAAGATATTCATTCTGATCATTCAGTTTATATGGTAGCTACATATAGTATATGCTTTAGTTATCCGATATCGGCGGTTCAGTCAAAGAGCTGCTCCTAGCAGTAAAAAAGATATTTGTAAAGTTCCTTGTCGATATCTCAAAAACTGTGGGATTAGTTTGGGTATATACAACAAGACCTTCAACATTTCTTTGTGCGGTTACAAGCTTTGTGTCGCACTTAATGTACTCTATTCAGGGTATAAAAAACCGAAGTAACTAATGTATTTGGGGTGCGAAGTTTCGTCTTTACACTCAAATCGTTCGAACAAGTTAAATACTGTGAGTATACGTCGGAATGAGTTTATCTCTCCTCTGGGGTTAATACGTTTTTATCAAAAGGTTTGAAACATATGCTTAGGTAATTTGTTTTTGTATAGTCCTTTCATAACGCAATGATTTCATTTAATATAATGTATAGGTGGTCACATTTATAGATACTGGTCTTTCTAAAACCTTCAGTGATTTCCAATTTTAATGGCTTGAATGTGTTCAAAAACTCTAAGCTAAACAAGACTGCCCTTGGATCCATGTTTCCAAATAGATATCACATCTCTTCGCTAGCACCCAGCAGTATATTGGATTTTAACAAAAGGCTGGGGCTAGGTGAGTCTTTGTGATTTAGGAGATGGCATAATAGACCTAAGGTCGCGGTGCATTCCTCGCCTATCTATCTAATCTAAGCTAAACAAGCGAGGTGTTGTTAGTTTTAGAAAGATTCTCATATATATTTATAACCGTTCAGGAAGAAATACATTGGTGGTTAAGCTTTTTATTACCAGGTTACCTTAGCGATAAATTTAGCTCTATTGTTTCAACCTTGTAGTTTATCTTTACTGTTTCCCTTTTATAGTTCAATTATAGTACTTTTAGTCATGTTTTATCCCATTTAATGGATACCAAGATAAACCCAGCATTTGTTTTTCAATTGAAGTGGGAATCTCGTCAGACCTACCGGTGACTGCAGCTTTAGCAGATTTTTGGATGATATACAATTGCTGGTCGATGAATGAGAATGTACCATACTGCACTCCTTGCTCTTATAAAAGCTCATCTTGCCGCAATCGTAGGCGTACTTACTGGGCGCTAGTTGTCAAAGTTGTGTGGAGAAGTGTTATGTGGAAACATGCAGGTACTTTTTCTTCCATTGTGCAGCGTTTGCCAGACTGTGACTGAAACATCTTGGTATTCTTACCTTCGGCGAAACAGACGACGTAGCGCCAACTGTCATCAGCTGCCTCAAGAAATTTTTGATAGATCGTTGTTGATTTGTAAGGGTCAACGGATCGGCATTCTAAGCAGTCCAAGTGAGATCCCTGTTCAAATCGACCTCTTAACCTAACTATATCTGTATATCCAATATGTTAAACTCATTACATAATTTTAGTTGTGTATGCGGTTAGTGTTGGTTTTATTTTAGCAGTTCTATTTATTTGGTATCGAAATTGTGGAATTTTTTGGGATCAAAGTTCTTGATTGGTGCTTCCAATAAAAAAAAACCTAACTGCGTTGTGAATAGTTCAATCAACCATCATCGTAATATTAGTTTTGCTCAGTAGTTTGACATCTAGTTTGACATCTCCTTGTTTCTAAGCTCATTCCAGCTTTCACTATATAAATTTTAGCTGTGAATACTGAACAGTCTGTTTATAAGAAACTACTATTTCTTCTTCTTTATTGGCGTAGACAACGCCAATGCGGTTATAGCCGAGAAAGGAGGTCTCTCATCCGAGACTGTTTTTTTCTTTTCCTTTTTTTTAGGTGCCGGGTCCTAAACCTAGCGCACAACCTTGGGGAGGAATGTTTCGCCTTCTACCTTTAGCTCGCCTTAAAAGGAATGTTATTTGGCAAACCAGAAGATGCTTGGTCTACGACGGGAAATCGTAAGCCGCTTGAGTCATATATAAAATAATCGTTTCTGGCCACTCCCAAGTGAATGGCGCTCAGAGAACTTTCCTCACTTGCGTGAACTCCAACGCATGACTCCATCCTCTAGCATAATAAACTACTATCTTGTTATAATTATGGATCCAATGTACCCGTAGAGTTAATTTTCGCCTTTACTGTTTCATTGTTTATAAAGTGAACCGTTTTCCATGAAATTTCTTGACTGTAATGATTTCATACTTCGCTTAAACTTCATTCCATTTACGATTCTCTTAATCCATTTAATTGCTTTGCTAAACCTTACTCCTCCGTCTGTACCCGTCTGTAGTCTCTCTGATTACAACTGTCAACTCTCTGCACACTCATTTTATTGCGAAAAATAGTGAAACTGTCATTTTCATGTGTCAATTGTTTGCGGATTGTCACAAACGCGGCTGACAAAGTGACAGCATAGCTGATGCGGAAAATCTTAAAAGCGAAAAAATAATATTTTTTTACACAATTATGCAAGTCAGTAACTAATTTACAAAATGCTTTAGATTTGAACGTGTGTCTGTCTGTCGTAAATACCAAAGCGCGCACGAGCGATGTTAGAAATGTCAAGTGGGAATGGGAGCAGCCTTCGCCGCTCGACTGCTTAATTAACTAAGGCTCACACGCTACGCAGAGTGCGCTTAAAAGGCGTGTCGCATGGCATTTAACAACAACAACTGCCCCGCGGCGCGTAAGTTGACAAATAAATTGCTGACTTTACCGTTATCAGTGAGTGAAATTGAAGTGTCTCTATTGCTATGACAGCATACGTATTTACGTAAATATTTTTTACAATTCATATTTTGCAATAATTTAGCTGTCCAAAATTATTATTATTTTTTTCCGCAACCTTTTTTAATCAATTTCGCGCGCGACAAGTTAAACTGGCCGCAATGTGTGCGATAAACTTTGAAAGTTTCATTGGACACATTATCGCCGGCTTACCCAAATTGTGCGCTCACTGTCGCCAATCGTTGGTGCGCCACCGCCACCAGCCGGCAGCCAGCATCAACCACCATCAGCCACCAGCTGTGAGTGATTGCCCGACATTAGCGCGGTGATTTTGTTAATGTGCGTAAATTTTTTATGTGTAACTGATAGCTGCGAGAAACCAATAATCATATATTTTTCCCCAATACCGTTAACGGCACACCGCAATGACAGTTTGAGTGCAACAAGTAATTAATGTCTGGCTGCTAAATGGATTTCATACTTTGTTTTGGTTTTTGAGTTCAAAAATTATAAATGAGAAGATAAGTTTTGAAATCATAAAGTGCAAAAAGGCGTGAAATGAAAACGAGTCGTTAATTAAATAGCAAAAAATATAAAAACTGGCTTATTAAGTGATTTGAAAACATTGCAAATAAGTCGCGTAAAATTTTGAAAATGTTTCTAAGCTATAATATTGTAAGTTAAAATCAGTCCTTTTGGTTTTCATGACGATGAGCTAACAACCTCCTGGTAGCTGTTTCATGGTTATTAGTTCGACTTACATGCCTAAAAACGGAATTCTTATAAAGTAAATTTAGATACATAAACTTGTTGAGAATTACAGATGAGTGTGAATGAAATTGTATATAAAACTAAGAAGTAGTTGACAGGAAGAAGTATAGTGACTATTAGGACCCCAGTGGGCAGTTTATATCCTTCTGTTTTGACAGCTGATCTATAGTAAACCACATTTCGAACCATATAAGTCTAAAGCTTTTGTCAGCTTATCGAAGTTTTTATACACTGTTTGAAAGCCATCAAAAGCAGTGAACTGCAGCTTAGAGTTGTCCCATAGCTTCGACAGCTTGTCCACAATGAAACGGATGGCTGCAACGCCTTCCCCGGAATTGATGGCCAACCAGAAGACTTCTCTTTCAAAGTGAGCCTTATCGACTTTAAATACCGACCCGCTCAAGTTCGTTGACAATATTAGGTTCATCAGACCATCGCTGAACGCCGCTTCACTCATGGTCTGTTGTTCCGCCGACATGCTCCCTACGGATCTGGCAGTGTTGTTTATGGCGTAAATGAAGGGACGGGTTGCCTCTGCATAAGACTCCCTATTCCATCCTGCCCTGTCACTAGTGTTTTTATTCTTACTGATTCCAGAAACTAATGGTAAATGACAATCCCACTCAGCCAGTCCCTTGCAAGAAACATGATGATTAGCTCTCTTTGAGCAAATGGTCATCTCTCGTTTACCCGACTGCTGAGGTTTTTTATTTTCTTGGTGGGCACTGCTGTACTAAGGGTTGGGCTTAGCAGCCAATATCCGCGGTTTACGCGCTACGCTACTAGCGACCCGGACGATTTTTTCCGTTCATATGTGAGCGGGGTTGGGTCCTCCAGAATCTGTGCTTTTGTCACAGCCGGAGCTGGACAACCACCTGGAATGTTAATCCTCTTTTTGTCACCTTCGCTAGTTATGGTTTCGTGCACTTTTGTCTAATTTTTAAGATGGATGGATCTATTAGAGGGTAATCTTCCTCCTACTTCCTACACCGCTTACTAGAAGCTGGTCGGTGTGCCTAATACAGCACTCCATCTTTTACAACACAGACTTGGGACCGGCTATGGCGGATTTTCGTGCAATATTTAGTTCGGTAGATGGGTATTTCGGACTAGTGAACTTGCGTTGACTTTCTGTTACTACTAGTTTTGTCTGCTTATTCGAGTTTATAAAAGGCGGAGGATAATTTCTGTGCCTGTAAATTGTAGAAAAAGCTATGAAGTTATATACATTTTCTCCTGAAGTGGACAAAGAATTGACAAAAACAGCAGTTTGACTCTTATGTTTGCCCCTTACCTCCCACTCTCTCTAACGCACTCAAAAATTTCAACGCCTAATGCATTTTGCACTCTTCTCTGTGGCGCCACGAAAGTTGCTGTGCGTTGACATTTGCTGCTGTGTCCTATTTTGACATTTGTCAGCCGCGTTGACTAGTTTGCTCGGACAATTTGACGCAAATGAAAAACGAAAACTTTCTGCATAAATGAGAAACTCGATAACGGCACAAATTTGGCGCCGAAAAAAATGAAGCAAATGAATTGGTGTCAACTAGAAATGGCGTTTGCGAAGTTTTCGGGGCAAGTTGAAAAACAAAAGTGCTTGCTTCGCATAAAAAAAGCGTAGCAAGGAGTTTTTGGCGCTCGCGTGCGGCAAGTATGAAATAACAACAAAATCGGCGAAGGGTGCGTTAACGGGACAGCGCGAAAACAAAACTTTTTTATGACATTTTTTATGATTGTCGGTGGCAATAAGCGGATGTTTTTTTGTGTTATTTGATTGTTGTTGTTCTTTTTGTTTTTTTTTTTTGGCTTCAAGCTCTTAACGCCGAAAACAATGTTGACACTTTGTTGTCGCTGTTATTTTATGTTTGCATGTACTTGCAACGTAACAGTTATTGCTTTAGTTAGTAGCATGTGAAGTCGAAAATTGTTGTTGTTGCACATTTTGTCACTAGTGTTTTTTTCTTCGCCTTCTGGAAATCGAATGCGCCGCTTGCTGCGCTTGTCGTCGCCTTCGGCCACTTTGTCACATGACACTGTCGCTTTCATACTGTCGTTGTAGTTGTTGCTGTAGCTATAATGGCTTTTGTTATATTGTTTGCTGTTTTATGGTGTTGCAAATATTGTTGTATTTTATTAGCCATGTTTTTCGGGTTGTAAAGCTGTTAACGCTTTTGTAGAAAATACAAAAGAAATATATAGTTTTTTCAAAAAAATACAATATTAATTTTTGCTTGGATTTTTATACCCTACAGAAGGTATATTATGCTTGGACGAAGTTTGTAACAGAAAGAAGGAAAAGCCGGATACCTCATGTTTAAATGTTTACATATCTAACTGATCAGGTGACGAGCAGCACAGGGGTTTAGCCATGCTCGTTTCTCTATCCGTCGGTTCGCTTGTATATATGCGAACTAGTCTCTTAGTTTTTGAAATATCGATCTGAAATTTTACAGACATTCTTCTCCCTCCAAGCAGCTGCTCAATTGTTGGAACAGCCGATATCGGACCACTATAGCATATGGCTGTTATACTAACTGATCGATCAAAATCAAGCAGTTGTATGGAAAACTCTTTTATTTAACAAGATAACTTCACGAAATTTTATACGAATTATTGTCAAAGGCAAAGGTACAATCCTGAAGGAAATCTTGTAGATCAGACCATTATAGCTTATAGCTGCCATACAAACTGACCAATCTTAATCAAGTCCTAGTGTGGAAAACCGTTTTATTTGACGAGATATCTTCAGGAAGTTTTGTATAAATTATTGGCCAAGGCAGAGCTGCAGTCTACCAGGAAATTGTTCAGATCGAACCACTATAGCATATAGCTGCCAAACAAACTGACTGCTCAAAGTCAAGCCCTTGTATGAAAAACTCTTTTATTTAACGAGATATCTTCACGAAATTTTGCCTGAATTCTTGACCAAAGAAACGCTACTATCTCCGAAGAAATAATTTAGATCGGACCACTATAGCATATAGCTGCCATACAAACTGACCCATCAAACTCAGAACCCTCTATGAGAAACTTTTCTATTTGAAAATACCTTCACGAAATGTGGCATGGATTATTGTCCAAGCCGAAAATACAATCTCTGAAAAAATTGTTCAGATAGGACCACTATAGCATATAGCTGCCATACAAACTGACCGATCAAACTAAGAACCCTCTATGAGAAACTTTTCTATTTGACAAAATACCTTCACGAAATGTGGCATGGATTATTGTCCAAGCCTAAAATACAATCTCTGAAAAAATTGTTCAGATCGGACCACTATAGCATATAGCTGCCATACAAACTGACCGATCAAACTCAGAACCCTCTATGAGAAACTTTTCTATTGGCAAGATACCTTCACGAAATGTGGCAGGGATTATTGTCCAAGCCTGAAATACAATCTCTAAAAAAATTGTTCAGATCGGACCACTATAGTATATAGCTGTCACACAAACTAATCGAACAAAATCAAGATAAACATCTCTTTATAATCTTTTATGCTATCAAAAAGCACATGTCAAGGGTATTATAGCTTCGTGCAGCCGAAGTCATAATTTTTCACTTTCATCTCTATTCAATTTTTAATATTTAACACATGCAACAACTTATCATAACTTTGCTATTGAGTCTGGTAGACTCGCATTTGCCATTTATCTAACAGTCACTCAGTCTTCCATAGCTGACAAGCGCAGCTAACAGTCATAGCAAAGTGCAGAAAATCTTTTTAAGTAAGAAAACACTTTCTCATATGTGTTGCTGCGTTTGTGTTTGTGCATTCGTCCGGTGTGTTAAGGAAATGCCAGCGGAGTGACAACTTAAATGGCAGGAAGTTAATTGCGCACTATGCGGGCGTTCAAATGTGTAATCAAGCGGCGGCGACCGAGAAGACTCTTCACGTACGAGTACGAGTACTACGCATTGGCAGCCGGTAGCTGGCTGCAGCTTGTAGCTCGCAGCGTGTGTTGACTGTTTGGTTGACGCGTCGCAAAGGAAGTTGCTGGCAATGTAGGAAACATCAATGGATTATGATAATTTAACGACGGACAGGTAGTCACATAGGGAAAATTGCCTGCGAATGCGTTGGCGGATAGCGCGATAAAAAGGGTGCAGTAATCGCTTGTAGTTGTGAGTTAATGTAAAAGGGAAATATACGCTATGACTTTTGATAACATTCGGCTTCATTAAATTAATATTTTCTTACTTGAGGCTCTCTCCTTGGTAGTGATTCGTTAAAAATAAAGTATATCTGAATGTTATATTGCTTTCTCTTAAGGTTTAAAGAGTAGTTTCCGAACAAAATGAAAATATTTGAAGTTTCAATATAAATCATTTCTTCAAAAAAAAAAAAAAATACAGTTGAAGCAAAAATTTTATTTGATGACGAGTGTCCGGACACTGTTCGACGAAAATCAACCATCAAGGATTGGTATACTGACTTTAGACGTAATGAAATGAGCACCGAAAACGGTGAACCTTGTCGACTCCCAAAAGAGGTTCTTACCAACGAAAACCTCAAAAAAGTCCACAAAATTATTTTGAATGACCGTAACGTGAAGTTATTAGAGATAGCAAACACTCTAAAGATATCAACTGTATGTGTACATCACATCACGCACCAGTATTTTGGTATGAGAAAAAAATAACGGCGAGTTGATGATTCGAAGCATTGTTTGGAGATTTTCACGCATAATAAAACTACAGTTTTTCATCGATATGTGACAATGGATGAATAATAGCTTCATTATTTCACACCGGAGTTCAATCGACACTCATCCGAGTGGACTGAACAGGATGAACCCGCTCCAAAGCGTGGAAAAACGAAAAAACGCAACAGCCGTCTGCAAAGTTAAGACGTCTGTATTTTGGGATGAGCTTGGAATAATTTTTATTGACTACCTTAAAAAAGAAAGACTCAACACATTACGTTGTATTAATGGACTTTGAAAAACGAAATCGCCGCATTTGAGAACAAAGAAAGTGCCGTTTTACCAAAACAATACACAGTGTCAGAAGTCACTGAAAACGATGGCCAAAATCCATAAATCGAACTTCGGATAGCTTCCGCATTCACCGTATCCTCCATATTTGACACCCAGCGAATATTTCCTGTTTTCAGATCTCAAAAGAACGCTGGCTGGGAAGAAATTTTCGTTGTTTTGAAGAAGTGATCGCCGAAACTAAGATCTATTTGAAGCAAAGGACAAATCGTTCCACAAAAATGGTATCGAAAAGTTGAACGGTCGCTATAATCCCTTGAAGGGGACTATATTGAATAAAAAGACGAATTTTGCCAAGAAATGTGTTATACCATGGTAGGCCGGGGACTTTCAATTAATCTATTATAATGAGCGAAACGAGAGATTGGTCAGTCTTTATGAAAAAAAGAAGCAAAAAGACTTTGACAGTTGTTTTAATTCAAGTATGGATTTTATAAAATTGTTCATAACTAAATATCTAGCTATGCCTCAAGGCATCGTCACAATTCCATTCTTCATAAGCTCGTAATGCTTTCGCTCAATGAGAATCTTTGGTATTCCTTTTTAGTGAAATTTGTCAAACTTATCTTAGCCTTAGACCATTGTTAGACATCCAGCACATTCTTAGCCCACACTTCTACTTCTTGATTAATGAGAATCTTCGGCATTCCTTTATTAATCAAATTTGTCGAACTATTCTTAGCATCCGATTCTATTTAACTACCAACAGCCATTAATATCCACAAATACGATCAACACGCATCGCCACCTAGCGAATGCGTCGGCGCATTCATTCATTTATTCATTTGCGTGCCGCCTACCACCATCAGCGCTGCATGTTATTTTGCCACCGATCCCATGCGATCCACTATGTAATCCCTATGTACAACAAACAGTAGACATGAGTATGTAAAGCTAGTTGCTAAGAATGTGTTGCTCATAAATTGCCAATGACAAAAGGGCCTTAATTAAAGGCAACATTTGTAACAGAGGCTTTGGCGGCGCGACGGGTGACGGCACAGGCTGCTAGCACCAAAAGACAACAAGCACTATATAAAGACTGACGACGACGTTAAGCCGCCAGCGTAGTAGACATGCGATCGTTGCATGCAACATATGCTTAAAAGAAGAGGAATGAACGAACGATCGGCGCGTTTGGAGAAACGAAAACCGCAAACGTGGCAGTCAAGCAATCAACGAGTCAAACGCGCAACAAAGGGAAGCGCACACAAAGGAAGCGCAAGTGTAGACAAAGCAAGCAGTTCGGTCGGTTCGGTGGTTATTGACGCACCAACCACATATGTAGCAGGAGTGGAGTAGGTGTTCCATGGCGTATTTTATTAATACTTAAATGTATTTACATACATTTACTAAGTACAATAAGTGCTGCTGACCACCTTAGCCACTTATTTGGCGCACGCTTCAGTGCGCCGGCAAGTAGTAAGCGTTGTGAAAGGGTTACATGTGACCCATGCATGGGTGCTAGCTGTTTCTGGCGAAAAGCTACTGCGCATGCGCGTTGTCTCTTCAACCAGACATTCGTATGTGCTTCGTACATTCGCATATGCCTCGTACATTCATATATACCTCGTAAATTCGTATATGCCTCATATGTGTGCTCGTATCATCAGCAACGCCATCGTCAACATTGCATTTTGGCTTGCAATTGATCCACACACGATACACGTCGGCTGGCTTTTGCTTGCCAGCCTGCCTACGATCGTGTTTCGCATTCAAGCCGTTCAAGTGCCAAACGAGAAACCAGTTTCGTTGTGAATTGATAGCTACTGGCCGGAGTAGTTGCATGAAGAAGCCATAAATTATGCTTAGCCATGTTTAACGAACGAAGATGAATATAAATATGCTTCGTCGCAGGCAGTACGTTGAGGGTGTAGGGCAACGGCAGGACGGTGTAGGCTATAATGAAGTTGGCGAACTGGTTGATTGCTTGCATGAGTGGGATAAATGTGAAGGGACCCTTTCAAGTGCATATGTAACATAGAGGATCTAGCTGCTTGTAGATATGATATGTATGGAGGAATGTGTGTTGCAGCTAATGAGATCTTGTTGTTGAAAAATTACGAAAACATAATTTATCGGCTGAGGAAACAGATACCGATTGTTAAGCTTCGATATATGATACATATATATATGTGGTTTCTAACAAAGTAGTAGAAATATATATTGAGATCAATGACTTGCCGCCAGTTTGCGAAACCAGCTGTTTTGAGAACAACTTATTCGAAGTCTAGTAGAAATTGTCTTAGCTTTACAAATACTTTATCTTGCTTTACAGTTATAATTTTAAAAATATGTCTTCACCTCAAGTTTGTGGACTGTTACGCTGTGTTATCCCACAAATAAAGTTTTCCACGGCATGGCAGGGAAGCTCAAAGCGCGATGGAATGACTTACCGGGTTTCAAAACTACGAAAGTCATGTGTAAAGCTCGAAATAAGAAATACAAAAGTTCTTGTTGGCTCTCGATAGAACAGACTGATTGGAATACTCATTCGTCACAATTTGGTGGCGGGAGATGTCTGCAGTATTGGGTCTGACAGTTGCAGAATACTGCAGGAAATGTCAAAAGCCAGACACCAGAAAAATAAAGGAGCATCTCTTGTGCACTTAACTTGCAATGTTAAGGCAACGTTTGAACCACTTGCGGGAGCCACGGTACGATACACTGGAAGAACTATCGCCAAGGATCGTTAAAGAGGTTATGAGCCTGTGCCTGTGTTTGGCGCGACATTACCTCTTCCAGTGGTAAGGTAGTTTATTGAACATAAACCAGCTTTGGTCAATTAGCGATACCAGAAGGAGTGCCGTTACGTACTCCAGGAGAAGTAGTTATCATAATATTGGATACTAGAAGAGATATCTTTAGTGATGCTACAGAGACGCGCCAAGCACAGGCTTCCTAAGCACTGTGACCTCACTCTATATACCTCTTCTAATATCCTCATATACTACGTATCGCCACTTCTTCCGGTATCGCTTAAGACTAAAACTGGTCTCAGCATGACTCAATAACCTACCAAAATACTTAATCTAAACCAAAGTTTATCCACGCGTTTTAGAGAGCTTTTCAATTCATAAAAGATATTTTCTTTTTTTTTTTTATATCATTGTCTGTTCCATCAAATTTTGTAACGTGAAACCTCAGCAGTCTTCTTCCTCGTGAATAATATTTGAAACCCGCCTAGTTACTCACCAAGTTCAGAAATCTGTGGATGCCTAAACATCGTGGTATTTTCCACTGCATAAGTCTCTGGAGTAACTAGTCCATGATAGACCCGGCTAAAATAGAGTGAGAGTCTGCGATACATAAGCATTTGATGTCTTTTGAGGCCTCAGCCATGAGATATGCAAGCATGTTATTGCATTCAGAGGTAAACTGACCACAAAATCACCACAAGACGAAAGTAATAAAAATTTTTATTGGTCAGTTCAAACAATTTGGGTTCATTTAAGTAAGAAAAATGAAGCCAGTGAATACGTGGCTTCAAATATTTCCGGAAAGGTAGATATTGGTATGGATTGTTTTTATACGGATCCGTTGAAGCCCTTTCGTGAGCTAGTACAACAGTTTGACCGGATTGAGAATTTACTAACTTCTTCTATTCACACTTTAGTCTCTGTGTTGTTGTTGTTGTAGCGCCAGAAAATATTCCCCAAATATTTTTCAGGAATGATGCCGTATTGTCGTGACCTCTACAGCGTCTTCCTAGCGGAGGGGACTGTCATAGAAGTAGCTTTGGTCTATTGCTCCGCACCGCAGTCCTCTTCACAGCGGTGACTATCCACTCCGATAGTAATGCAGCGCTATTAGACTTAAGTTCGCTGACTGTGTGCTCAAGTCTAGTGAAGCAATGTCTAAACTACTTATATCTAAGAGTTATTTTACGGTTAAACTAGTTTGGGTGCCTGGCCACAGCGGTATCGCATGAAATTGTAAGGCTGATGAGCCTGCTAAGACATGTACTACAGTCTTAATAACTGCGAAATAGGAAAAGGCATGAGCTACGTTGGCTTCTCGTGGTTTATTACTGGACTGTTGGGCGTCAGACCAGCATTAGTTGACTACCGCAATATTCTAGTGGACCAGCGTAAATCGTAAGCGGTCTAGTAGACTTTTTGATCTCCGTAAAGTCCACCTTCCAATGGTTGTAGAAGTTCTAAACGGACACTGTCCGAACATCTTACTGACAGTCAGCAGCATTAGCTGTTTGGAAGAAGATGAGATGGCATCATCTCAACACTGCCTTCTTGAATGTTCCGATTTTGCCAGAAACACCACGAAGCTTATACTTTTAGACAACCAATTGAAATAGCCGAAATATAAGTAAGTAATTTTGTGATAGGTTTATTGCGTGTTTATCGATAGCTGCTATTTAACTTTAGAAGTTTTCGTTTGGCATCGCAAAGGAGTGATCTCTTGCAATGCTGAGGGTTCAGCCATCCAACTTAATCTAACCTGCCTTATAGATAGTCCTTAACTCGATGAAAACCTAGGTCTGTTCCGGCTTCATAGACGCGGCTGTCGTGGAAACGGTATTCCTCTCCGTCGGTCGTTTTACTGCTGATTGATTGATTAAATGTGTTCCTCTCCGTATGTGATTATTTTATTATTTATTGGTTGTTTAACTAAGGGTTTAAATTGAAAATCTCTTTTTCCCTTAAAAAAGGCAATTTTCTGCCAATTTTTACAATAAGTTCCACAAAATATTTTCGTTTTTCGAAACTTCCTTCATCTGCTTTTATTGTTTGCTTCAAGTCAATATACGCGCATATCTCGTATTGAATTTCAATTAGCAAGACTTGATGTATAAATTTATGAGGCAAACGCCAACCACTGAATTTCAATTACTTAGCAATCAGTTTGAAGGAATAAAATAAATAGATATAATGATAATTAAAAATAAAAACTTGGAAGCAAAATATTTTAACACAAAAGCATACCGAAAAGGCATTGAACCAAATACGTCAGCAGAGCCTACAATAATATGCTCATATATTTAAAAAAAAAGTTAAAAAATACTACTTGAGAAGTGGAAAATTTTTTTTAGTGAACCAACCCAAGTGGTACTTAAACGCCTGTTTAAAAGAAGAGACAGAAAAGAGCCTACCCGCGCACCGAGAAATATTTCAAGTGGAACAACCCAAATGGTACTTATACGATTGCCTAAGCCCGGCTTAACGTAAAATAAATAAGCTTAAGCTCCCTCCATGCGCCTCAATCCAATTTGGACGCAAGCAAATTATGTGCGTCCGCATAACGGCGTCACTTCAGTCCATATTTGATTAGCGCTCGATTTCTAACTAGCTAATCACAAAATACTTGACATTTCATTTCCAGCTAACAAATAGCTACAGGCAACCATAAAAACAACGCTCTAAAGATCATAAGAAATAATTGTGGAAACATAAAAAGGCAATAAAAGTAAAAACCAGTACAACAAAATGCGATATCAGAAAGTTACACGCACCTAAACCACCAGCGTCACAATAAGAAGTTCAGCATAAATCAAAATTGAAACGCTTCAAACGCTTTGCTTTCAATCAAAATGCAGTGGAAAACCTGATTGACAGAATCTGTCGGCTTGACAGCGACAAAAAGCACACGCAGCCACATGAAAGCCCGACGGCAACCAACTTCACGACGCAGTCGGCATAGAATGAAGTGCAAAGCGAAGGTTGAAGTTAAAGAGCGCATGTGGCAGTGGCTTAAGCGTTGCTGCAACTGGAAGATGTTAAGCGGTTTAGGCGTGGGCTGGTGAAAAGCGGATTTCATGTAAAATATTACGTTTGACAGAGAAATTATAAAGCCTTGCTTTGACGGAAACTTACTGCCTGACTAATGTGATTGCATATAAAAGTCGGAGTACAGTTTTAAAACATGAAAAATGGACGTGGATTTTTGTAGAAGATATTGCGTGGGTAAGCGGAAGCGGTTTTAAGTCTGAAAAAGAAGCAAAACTTTGGTAGTCTCATAAACCATCTATAGTGTGTATTTTATTTTCCCGACTGTCTATTGTCTCATAAACTTCCAATGTAGCTAAAAAAGCTTTGAGAGTAGAGCAGTAGTGCCAATATTTCAGTTTATACAGACTGTGCTAACCAGATCGAGAAGACTGCAGGGAATGTCTAGGCAGGGCACCAGGGGAACAATGAAGCATCTCTTGGGAACTTGCCCCGCATTGGCAAGGCTATGCTGTAAGCATCTGAGGTCTCCATGGTATGATACACTCGAGAAGTTATCGATAGTGAGGCCACAGAGTCTGTTTAAATTCGGGTCTAGAGCAGGCATACTAAAGGATGACTACACCTCTTGTACCTAGGAACTGAACTCTATCTGGTATCGGAAAGGACCAAAATGAACTGAATTAACCAAACGAAAATCCTACTACAATTGAAGTTTATGAATTTAGAGAGAGTTTTCAATGATGTGTCAAACTTGTGGAACACTTTTTATGGTTCTTATGTTTTTCTGAAGGTTGAGGACTTAATACCGTTGCTGTAACGGTTATCCAGGCCCTGCTCGAGGGAAAGCAATAAATTAGTCGTCATCGAAAACACAAAACAATAGACCCAGGGAACGAGCCGTTTCTACAGGCTCGGACCATAGGGACAGGTATGTTAAGTGAGTTGGTTTCATTAGGCATATAACGAGATGATTAGTTTCATGCGAGAACACATTGCATGCAAGTGATAAGCCATTTACTGGGAGGGAATCAATAAAGGTGTTCCACTGTGTACGGCGTTCTGTACTCGTCGGAAGTTGGTCGCGTCCGAAATTTAAGCGATATATTGTTTTATTTCGCTGACATGTTGCAGGAGTGCTCTTCTAATGTTCCTAAGAGATGATTTCTGCGGAAACACTGGAGTAAAAACTGCTTAAAGAAAAGTGTATCATGCTCCTTAACATTAAGTATCAGGGGGCCTCGCTATATACTCGTACTTGCTCGTTAGAAGACATGCTGTTATATTCACGTGAGTGATGTACGTCTGCATCTTCTCCATCTGCTCAGTATTTATTTTGTTTCTCTCAAGGCGGATAAACTTTTTTATCTCAGTTACGGGGAATCTTTTACAACTATTCTTCTTAATACTCGGAAAGAAATTGACGTCTCAGATAGTCCATCTGTTGAGTCCAATTTTCGATGACACATTCAAACATTTCGACTTGTAACATGCTAATGAAATTTGCTTCAAAGCCTGAATCAAAGCGGGATTGTCCGCATAGACTTCAAACTTAACATGTCCCCGCAGGAAAAAAGTCTAACGGTATGATATCACACGATTTGGGTGGCCAATCGACCGACTGAAAACGTGAAATTATCTGCTCACCGAACTGTTCTTTCAATAAATCTATTGATTAATCCGATGTGTGGAAAGTTTCGCAGTCTTGTTGAAACCAAATGTCGCTGAGAGCATGAGCTTCAAGTTCAGGCATCAAATATTCGGTTATCGGTGGCACGATAACGGTTGCTATTGACTGTTGCGTTTTCACCGGCATCGATTTTGAAGAAATATTGATCAATGATTCCATCGGCCCACAAACCAAATCAATCTGCTGTTTTTTCTGGATGAATTGACAGCTCTTGAATCTCTTTAGGTTGCGCATCGTCCCAAATGAGTAAATTTTCTTGTTTACATACCCATTGGCCAGAAATTGGTCTCATAGCTGAACAAAATTTGGCTCGAAAACATTGGAACTTTTCAAGATCCCATAGAGCGAAGCGATATCGTTTGGTAAGGTCCAGCGTCTTCAGTTCTTGCAGAAGCTGTATTTTGTATGCTTTCAAGTTAAGATCTCGACGTAAAGTGCGTCAAGTCGTTTCATACGTCAGTCCGAGGTGCAGCGAATGGCGCCGATTCGACTCTCCGCGGTCTTCGTGTAGACTCTCGAAACACATTTTGAACAAAAAATAACATGACAGCTGTGCGCTACTCACGCTTGATCTTTCAAAAAAAGCTTTTCAAAAAATTACCTCTACGTCGATCACCCGTTATATGCCGCATTTGAGTCACTACTGATCTTTATGAATCGGCAAGGCTTTCGCTGATCTGCAAAGAAGATGACACTGTCATAAGAGCGTAATATGAGCAAGAATAGCAGTCAAGCGGGTTGTACGCTGTTCTTTAGCTGCCAACACACTTTCTAACAGCAATTCAGCAACTTTTCATAAAACTTGATTTTTTGATTTTGTGGCACGGCAAATATGTGGAACGAAATGGAGCGGAAGGCAAAGGCTTGGGGACAGATAGGAGTGATACAAAAAAATAAGAAAAGGGTAAAATGATGAAGATAAATATGAGCGAGCACGCGTATGTGGCAATTAGTGTGGCAGGTATGCAATTCTAATTAAATTAACAGTTAATTATATTTGTGGCACTTGCAAAGGCACAAACAACTGCAAAAGCGTTTAAAGGATGCGAGAAAAGCGAGTGGGAAAGGAAGCCATTCGCATGCCATAGATCATCAGCGTCAAAATGCGGTTGTTTGCGGCGATGCGTGCCGAGTGTGGCGCGTGTGTGTGTCCGCGTGGTTGCATGTTTGACACTTGTGTCCGTCGGTGCGTTATTTTCGCGCCTAGCTGTTCATCCGACACATAAATAGGAAGAACGCGCGCTAGTGGCCTAACATTCTCGCGCCTGGTCTTGCCACATTGCAATGCGCTGCGGCAGCAGAGTGGCAAATGGCGAGCGTCTGAAGTGACAAATCACGCGATAACGTGATTTAGTGTTTGTGACATATGCGCACGCAAAATGACATGTGCACATATCTATATAAATGTATGCATGTGGCATGCAACAAGCGCAGTTATGCGACACCCTACACACAAAATAAATCATTTTTTGAGCGCGCTCAACTGACAATAGCGTTTCGTTATAGAAAAAAATGCTTACAAATGCTATGCGGCATTAATGAGCTAGTCGGATTTGTGGCATGTACATGTGTGTTATGCAAATTGCTTTCAAAACATATTTATTACTGTCACAAACTTGCAACTTTACTGCGCTGTGTTGTACACTCCAACTCAGTATTGCATGTTGCACATTTAAGCCGCATACTTACTTGCAACACAAGCCCTTATGCCTGTTGCCATTAAAGTAAGACGCTGGGCAATAAAATGCACAATTTTATGGCGCTTGTAAATTGTATTGCTGCATGTTGTATTAAGAGGAACTAGCATAACTAGATTTAAATGAAGCAATTTGCGCAAGCACGCCAGCAGGTGGCCGATTTACTTGCCACAAGCAAACGGCGCCGTAGCTGTGCAGCTTTCCTGAGTAAACTATTGCATACATTAATAACTGGACTAAATGGGAACTAAAAAATCGTTATGCGCGCATCTAGATAATGCCACATTGCCACACAACCACATAGCTGTATTGCAGCGTTGCCACCAAGAGTTTCGGCGCTCCATTAATGAAAACATATCTTCTCAAATGCCTTTCAAAGCGCAAACAACAAAATTCAATTGATATGCACTTGCCACATTTTGTGGCATTAAACATTTCCAATGAAAAACGCTTTCCAAGCGCATTCTTCGCCATAAAAAATTTGAAAAATGTGTGTATCTATGTATATATCGGCTTGTGGCATGCAATGTGGCATGCATTTTTTCACTCATTAAAATCACTAGCTGATACCTAAATTGGTGGGGCACGTCACATGCATATGTATGATTTGTGTAGGCCTCCTTGCTTGTTCCTCGTTGCATGTATGTATGTGTGTTGCCCGGCTTTTTGGCGCATTCATGAAATATTCAAAACGTGCAACACGCATATTTCGTCTGCACTTTGTAGTTGTGGCGCACAGCTCAAGTTTCAGCGCAGCTTCTCGCCACTTGCAAGCACCTGCTTTGGCAATCTTCAACTTTTGTTGCATGCAACGCCCTGCTGTCCGCATGTGGTCCGCGCCCCAGCCGACCGTTAATGAATGCGCTCTCGTTTTGTTATTAATACGCGCCTGCATTTAGTTAATAAATTGTAATGCTTTCTAAGCCGCGGCGTTGCCGTTTTCAGTGTCGCCTCTTCGTTGCACACATTTTTCTTAATATCGGTGACTTTTATTTACTTGGCGCGGCGTTTAAGCGAACTCCGGCTTCGAGTTGGTCGCTTCGTTGCAATACCACATCCATGTTGCATGCTTATTGTCAATTTCTATAGATTTTTCGCTATTCATTTGCAGTTCATTTTGCTTGCTTTGACAGGGGTGTGGAACGTGGAATGTAATTGATTATTATGCGTGCTTTCCGGTGAATATTTAGTACAGTTACTTTAGTGCTGGCTCCATGGTTCAATTAGGAATCATATTACATTTTATAGTTTTCAAGCTTTGTTTAAGACCATTTCATCAACCGTTAGCTTCGATGATTGGGATAAAGTAATAAGATTTATCAAGGGGTTGACTATAGTTCAACTACTGAACAACTGGGTTTCGCGGAAACTTGTCCAGCGCTAGCCCAACTTCTGTTGATGTGCTGTCGCAAGCTTCTTTTGGTCCGAGATTGGTCGTAAGAGGTTCAGTGAGCTCTTTGCTCTCAGTAAGACTAGCCTCTTCCTAGTTGTAGAAGCTCTAATAAGTCCATTGCCCTATCGAAGAAGGAAATATTGTCTAGAACTCCAACTCGCCTTGTGACGATATGATGATCATAATTAGATCATGAAGTTATGATGGTTGCCCCAAGTCGTCAACATCTTCGGAAAATTCATTTCTCTCAAGAAATTATCCTTTTTTTCTTACAATCCTTTAGAAAATCTTACTAAAACTCTTCCAAGTCATCTTTCTTGCTCTCTCTTATATCGACCTGCAACTTTTTCGTCTTTACTTCTTGAAATTTATAGCAAACTCTTCTCTCAGAGATCTCTTAATACAAAAGCTTCTAAAGCAATCCTACATTGGTGCTTGCGGTTGGGTGAAGTTCAAGTGTTCTTTCAGGAATCTTTTAAGACAAAAGTTAGGACTGCTTTCCTACAGTGATATTTGTGTTCGGACAAAACTCAAGGCGCTCTAAAGCTGACAGTCTTCAGTCACAATGACCCTCCACCATTTTTATCACCTTAAATATCTTTATGTATCTCTAATTATGTAGCCTGTCTGTTTAGTTGGTTGGTTGAAAAAGGAGACGCAGTAGCGTCTCGTCCAGACCGGACCGATACCCGACGGCCGTACATAAGCCATTATTGGGCTCATTGGTTTGATTAAAACCGATTTTTATCCACCAAAGCTGCCCAATGTCTCCTTTGGTCTGTACTAGGAGCCGTGCATGAAATCCAGCCGTCTGAAGGTTGGGCACTCGCAAAGATAATGCGTCTCATTATCCTCCGCATGCTCTGCACTCAGTCGAATGCACGTTTCGAATCTGCTGAAAGTGGAAGCTTAAAAGTAGGTGCCTTGGTATGATCCCTTCAATATTAATAAGTTCCCTTTTTCCTATAATTCCTAAAGTACTTACTGGTTAGCAGTGGCCCACTTTGCTACATCTCTTTTGTCAATAATTTTGGTCTGCCTGAAGTTACCTTTTGCGTTTGCATTTATTTATACTACATAATCTATTCTTAGACTTACTTATACTAATTCTACTGTTTTCTCTTTCTCGTTACAGGTATGTAAAGATTTCATTCTTTAATATATGAGGCAAAGAAGTAGGGTTTAGGAGATCACTTCTGCGAGCAGGTAACGAATAATTCTTTAAGTAGACGCATAGACTTTGTGGAATTATTTCATTTCATTACTTTGAGTCTGTAATTCTCAAACGTTTTATGAATAAACAAACTACTAATATGAGTGATCGAGGAATTGAACAAAAATTCGTGTACACACGATTTAAGTGCAACGTATGCGCTTCAATCAGTTTTTTCGTTCATTTAATCGATGTTGCTCTGTAATTCTCAGCAACTTTATCACCGCGTTTTTATAAAACTACTGATTCCAATATAATTTACGAAACATAGTAAATCGGTCAGTCATAACCAATCATCATCAAAAGCTGACCAACATATACTTATAAATAATTGATTAGATAACCTTCTAAAGTCTTTCAGACATGAAGTAAATAAATATTAAATAAAATAGTTTGAAGTTATTGAAACACAATACTCTCACCTTATCTCGCTGTGTGATATTATTTTACATATTTTTGCAACCAACACTGTATTACCGTTGTTTGCAAAGCCCTACAGCTACACTGATTACATTTTGTCGCAATGGTGGTCGCACAGCAGGCGATATTGTAGTTATTATTGCAACAACAAGCAGACAATAAACAACAGGTACATTGCAACATTTTGTTGCAACCACAACAGCCACAAGCAAAGCAACCTCAAGCCCTTAAAACAATTTCGTTGTAATGCAGCTGCACGTTTGCCAAGCTACTTGTGGTGTGACAACAAGCAAATGGACGGTGGCAAGTTGACCACAAAATGCACACATGCAACGCGCACAACACGCCATTGAGATGATGCTTGTTGATTTAAAAGGGCGCTGCAATTGTTGTGGCTCCTGCTGCTGCTGCTGATGATTCCTGTTACATACATACAAGTATTGTATATGTTTGTATATTAAGTGGCATGCAACCTGTAGCGCTGTTGCACGCATCGTTCGTTTTGTTGCTGCATGCCTCGTTGGCTGGTTGTTTGGTCGGATGTTTGAATGATTGAACGTGCGAACTGTGCAATCAAAACATTTTCTTCACATACTCAGCCACCGTTTTGAGTCTCACCTGCGTGCAACAGCGCAAAAATAAAAAAAAATCCGAGAAATATTGCCAGCGCGTAAAAAATGCATATGCTCGTGCAACACATGCAACTACACGCGTGTGTGGCAGTAGACGCGCTCTTGTCTGCCACATATTGCTGCGCTTCACTTGCCACATTGCCTTCCAGCGCTTGTGGCATGTACATTTCACAGTAGTAGCTTCCTTCCTGCGTGCGCTGTGGATTATTATCATCCTTTAACTCGTCGCTGTGCCACCTTTCTTAACTGCCCTGCCTTCGTTTGGCACCACCGCTCCGTTTTGCGGTTGAATGCTGCAGAAATTTTAATTAAATTAAAAATTAATATCGCATTTGTAAGTGTTGTTGCCAGACTTCATAGATATCTATCTATACATAGATGTGTTATCATGTTGCAAGCATGCAGTTCTGTATGCTGGCATGTTGCACGGTCGTTGACAGCGATAAAGACAACAATTTAACACCATACAGTGCACGGCATTTGGAAATTAATAAGTGGAAAATGAAATGATTGCTATTGAAAGGGCACTTATTTGGTAGCATACGTTAAAGAGTGGTTATTTTTATGGTTATTTAATATCAGTCGGAGCTTTGTTCTAAATGTTTTCTTTGAACTAGATTTAAAATTAGTTCAGAATGTATAAACTTGTGAAACTGTGTAACTATGTTTAAAATGATCTCCGTTGGAACGAACTCTTTTGAGTCTTAAGACTAGCATAAATTCTATGATTATCTTTTTCTCTACAACCACTTAAAAAGTTTCCGAAATGATTGCTGATCTTGTTCGTCGGGATTCGTCCAAAATAAAGTCAAACTGATCTTTTTTAAGAGGATCTTACGTTCGAGCTAACTTCACTTTTTGTTTTTAAATATCTGGAAATGAAAATTCTTAGACGCATTACAAACTGGGGTAAACCGTTACCATCTATGTAATTCAGTGCCATGGCTAACGAAGCCAGAAAATGTGCTTTTCTGACAAGCTTCCTGTTCCAAAGTAACAATTTCGACAGACACTGTTTTTGGTTAGGGTTCCAAGTACGTTTCATTAGTGTAATGCAGAACAGAAGCAGAAGCATGGAAACCCAAAAACTAATGGGATTATTAGTTTTAGAATACTAGAAGCTCTTGAGTTTTAGCTACGTTTACTAAGAGATCCAATATCAACCCTTTAAAGCTATTGCTGCTATAGAGCAGAGTATCGAAGAAATCCCGAATGAGTCCATTGGAGATTTACCCATCCGTTTATGGAAGAATTTGTGGTAGGATTTTAGTCGAATATTGGGACCCTTATTTGGAATTTATTCAAGCTAGCCACGGCGATTAATTGCCTGAAATATTGCTTAACAAAACATGCATTATTACTTCTAGGAAACCTTTTTTATTGAGTCTGTGAAAGCTCTAAATTGGTTATACTTTCAGTTCGTTTCGTTGAGAAAGATACAACCGATTTTGATAAAATTGTTTGTTATTTAGGTCTGAAGTATGTTGTATGACTTATAAGGATCTCCTTGCAAAGGTAGATGAAATTAGAAATCCCACAGTAAAGGTTATACAAGTTTCAGTACAATTATCATGAAAATGAAATACGACTAGCTCGAAAGGTCTCCCGACGTCATAGACGAAATACAATTCCTGCGAAATCCCTTAGGCTCGATTCACAAAGAGCCACATGGCTATAATTTATATGGCATACAGTGTTTAGATGTTATATGTATGTGTGGAAACCTAAGAATTCTCATTTTCTGTTTGCCAAGCTCATTTTCTTACAAAGTACTTGATTTCTAGACTCCCAACCTCCTTCGAACTTCCATTCCGGTGAAGTTTCAATGCCCGTGGTATTAACGGTTGGAAAAGCTTTCAAATAAGCCAAGTTTACGCTATTCGAACTCTGTATGGTCTGCATTTTAACAACCGTTTCATCAGTCAACTATTATTTCCTTATTTGAATACTGGAGGTTTTTACAAAATCGGATGGATCCTTAAAGTGTTCACAGCTGTCCAAAATCCTGTTGTTGTCGAGGTCATCCAGCAGTAAACCCAGAAAACGTGCTGTTTTCGCTAGATTGGATCATAGGAAGAGGGGTGTCAGATGAGTAGGGTTAGCTGGATATGCAAAGAGCTGATTAGAGTCATTAAGGGACTCTTTGCATGCTGGACACATATTTGATATGTCAGAATCGATTCTGGATTAGTAGAAGCTTAACCTGCTACAGTATCCAGAACGAAGCTGCGCAAGGGTCACTTTCGATTCTCGCGGCAACTCGAGCTCTTCGTTTGCAATGGATGTTAGTTAGACTTGAAGTACGCCATGCTCTGAGTCGGTAAAGGTGTTTATGGCTCCACTGCGACTGACAGTCAGTTCTTGTCTGAAGTTAGATGCGTCCGAAGTCTGGTCGGCGTATTGTCTTATGTCGTCGGCATAGTCGAGGAAGGATTTGTTGATGCTCCTAGGAAGGGGTTTCGCTTCAGGCAGATGCCTGCAGAAACTGCTTGGAGATGAGTTCAGTATAATGAGTATTTAAGTCGCATAGCTGGTATTGTCACAGAATAGTCTCGCCTAAGCCTATCTATTCTCGCTTAAATTGCTTTAAAATTGAGGAACTTTAAATTAGACGACACAAAATGCTGTCTAATTTCGCTTCAATTATGAGACTCAGTAGCTTTTAAAATTTCTTAATTAAAATTTCCTCGATTTTCATTTATCTTCTTTGTGTCGCTACTCATTACCGAGCTTTACGCATAAACAGACTTAAAATGCATTGTGCTAAAGTGAATATCATTCGGCCACTCATCCCCACGGCCGTCACTTACTTCGTCAAGTCTGCGCTGTGACACATAAAAAGTCAATCTTCGTAATTAAAAAAAGCCGAAGATGACTGAAAAGTGCGAAAGCGCAGAGAAAAGGCCGAAGTAGACATCAATCGGAGGTCATTAAGGCGACAGTGTCACCGATTGAGGCCGGGAAAAGTTAAAAACGAAAACAAAGAGCTTAAATTGAAATAAAGATAAACGAAGACAATCAATAACAAACGAAAGCGACACACAAATAATAGCGATAATAAACAAACAAAGCGGTTGTGTCGGTTTAGAAATATGAAAACTGATAGCTACAGTAGCAAGAATTAGAGACTCAGAGTGTGGCAGAGCTATAAAAAGTAACAATAGACGTTATAAAGAAAGTGATGAAAAAGCAAAAATGAAAAATTATTAATAATGTAACTGAGCTTTTGACGCGTGATAGGTCGTACGAAGCTGTTCGTCCGTCAGCTGCCGCGTAGTTGGTACAGAAGCCACTCGGCATCAGCGTGAGTGGCAGCTTCACGAATATTATATATCGCGCATTTCGTTGCTTTATGCGCGCTTTCATTGGCCTATCATAAAATCTGTTTTAATTGCCCTGTCATGCAACGTCATTAAGTGGATACTTAAATATTCATTCGTGGGCCTTTAAGCGCGCTGCCAACTATGGTGACACCATATATACGTACATACACATAAAAATTATATTAGTCTGCTTATTTTCTCATTAATTTATGCATGAGGCATTCTGCCTTTTGCCGCTGCTTTCCGTATGAACGCGCGGTGCGCTGCATGCCACAATATGTTGCCGCGCCTTTCTGAAACGTTTTTACTTTCTTTAATGACGCAACGTATCCCTGTAAGAACACACTAATATTGTATTTGCTTGCCACTAAAAGTTGAATGCAGCTTTTTTATACCCTGAACATGCTACAAATATGTATAAATGATCAGCGTGACGGGTCGATTTAGTCAAGTCTTTCGGCTGATGTATGTGCGAGTTATACCCTCAGTTTTTGAGTTATCAGTCTGAAAGTTTGCACACGCGCTTTTCTTACCAATAAGCTGCTCATTTGTCGGAGCCGTCGATATCGGATCACTATAGCATATAGCTGTCATACAAATTGTCCAAACGAGCTCAAGTCCTTATATGAAAAACTTTTTTATTTGATAAGTTATCTTCAGGAAATTTTACATAGAATATTGTGGAAGACATCGCTTCAATCCATAAAGAAATTGTTCAGATCGGACCACTATAGCTTATAGCTGTCATACAAACTGAACGATCTGAATAAAGTGCTTGTATGAAGAACTTTTTCATTAATCGAGATGTCTTGCCAAAATTTGGCACATATTATGTCCTAATATAAGGCTACAATATCTGAAGAAATTGCTAAGATTGGACCACTTCAACCTATAGCTGCCATATAAACTGTACGATCAGCACAAAGTTCATGTATAAAAAACTTTTTTATTTCATAAAAGATCTTCGGGAAATTTGATACAGATTATTTGCTGATGCAACGCTATAACATGTGAAGAAATTTTGCATATCGGGCGACGCTAGCATATAGCTGCCATACAAACTGAGCCATCCAAATCAAGCTCTTTACTTTTTATTTGTGTGAATGGCATTTTAGCTTTGATGCAAGCGAAGTTAACGTTTTTTCTTCTTGTTGTTGCATTTTATTTTATTTCCGTGCGCCATTTAATCAGAGTAAAATGTGTCAATTTACATGAAAATCGTTTTCGCACATCTGTGGGTCTTCCCGGCAACTAAAAGTAGGCAACATACCTACTTAGCCACTTGTGCGTATGTAAGGATGTTTGTATGTGTGTCGTGCATCATCTGCATCACTGCCATTCCAATTTGCACAATGCCACATCACACAATACTCGCTTTTTGTTTTCGTTTTCTTTTCGCTTAACCTTATGTTGCCACTCGGCGTGCTTTGAAGGTACATAGTCTGAAACCGCTGCTGTAGCATGGCTTTTATGGCCTACATATTCGTATTGGCGGCAGCTTAAGTGTCATTATGCTTCGTGTTGCCTTTCATACCTCAGCGCCGACATACAGTCATTACACATTTTTGTATTTATGCCGGCGTATATGCCTCGAAACGACAGTTTTTGATTATGTGTTGCAAGTATCGTTAGTGCCACAATAAATCCCTGAATTTACAGGTCTCATTAACGGCTTCTTTTTTGCAATTTGTAAGGAAGTATGGGTCAAGATTTTCGCATTAGCTGGGTTTTTTTTTACTTCTTTTAACCATTCTTCTGACCAGAGAGACCATGAAATATAAAAATTATGCTAATATTTTGCTCTTAATTGTGATTAATATTCAAGTCGGTGGTCTACCTTCGATGAAAATGCACTGGAGAACTTAGAAAACAAGAAAAAACGTTAACTTCGGCTGCACCGAAGCTAATATACCCTTCACAGGTGCATTTCTTTTAGTAACTATGTGTTCAGTTTGTGTGGTAGCTATATGCTATAGTTAACCGATCTGACCAATTTCGGAGATTACATTGTTGCCTTAGCAAATAATCTATACCAAATTTGGTGAAGATACATTGTCAAATGTGAAAGTTTTCCATACAAGAACTTTACTCCGATCGTTCAGTATGTATGGAAGCTATATGTTAAAGTGGTCCGATATTGGCCGTTCCGACAAATGAGCAGCTTCTTGAAAAGAAAATGACATTTGCAAAATTTCAAAACGATATCTTAAAAACTGAGGGACTAGTTCGAATATATACAGGCAGACAGACGGACAGACAGACGGACAGAGAGCCGGACATGGTTAAATCGACTCAGCTCATCATACTGATCATTTATATATATACTTTATAGGGTCTCCGACGTTTCTTTCTGGGTGTTAAAAACATCGTGACAAACTTAATATACCCTGTTCAGGGTATAATTAGTTAATCAAAAACCTTTACGACACTAAAATTTTTAGAAAAATTGGTGGTCTCTTTTATAAATGCCTAACCGAAGAGACTTTCACGTTCAAGCCTCTAGGTCTGATGGTTATTTTCCTTTTTTGGAGTAATCGATTCATGCCGAAATTCTAATTAATTTAGTCCAAAAAAACATTCTCTACACCCGGCCCCACCGTGAATCCTCATGGGGTTCACCCTCTATTCTAAGGTTGGTAAGCTTCGTGGTTGGACGGCGTAATATTCCTTCCGCAGTTTTCACCTCAGCGGACCAAATTTTTCCGTTCTTAGTTTCTATCCATTTGCTCCGTAGCTAAAGAGCATATCAAATCAAAACCAATTCAAATATTTTACCGTTTCTTTTCTGTTATGCCATTTTTGGTGAAGTAGGAACTGTGCCAAATAATGTTGTATCAATAATCTCCAGAATCTATCCTTAATACTGAGCTATGCGCCCCTGAGTTAGATTCGTCTGTCATCTGACTGAGGTGTTTGTGTCGGGTTGGGACCCTCTAATGATAAAAGATTCGGAGTTGGTGGATCATCATCCCACGCTGACAACGATAGTTTCGTCAGCGTCCTTGAATTAATTATATTCTCGATTTCGACGAGTTCGCTGTTCGAAGGACTACTGTGACGTGAAATAGTCCAAAGAGATCCACCGCCGTGTACGTAAATGATCTGACGTACGGTGTTACTCGATATACTTGCAGTTGAACGATCAATGGCGATATTGAATTGCCTCTGTCAGATAGAATATGAGAGGTAGAAATGGAAAACCCTCTCTTCTTAATTTACTCCATTATTTATCTTTTTATAAGAGGATTCTACGTTTGAGCTAGCTTAACCTTTTCTTTTCAAATAACTGGAGAGAGGTTACTTTGGTTAAAAAGTCGAAAAAAGCGGACTCCACTCAGATGTTAGAGTACCCCAGTCCACTGTGATGCCTAAATACTCCCAAACATTGATAGAAAAGACGCACAAAGATCGATAAAGCACTCTGAGCCTGCAGGAAATTCGTTGAGGCGGCTAATATTAGTTTCGACTATTTTACCAGGTTCGCCGAACTTAAGACTAATGAGATGTTGCCACCTCAACCTTGCTAAAGCTGGACAATGGAAGAGAAAGTGCCTATATATTTCCACATCCCTTCCTCCATACAACATTGACAGAAAGCGTCCGATAAAATTTTAAATTTTGTTGTCCGCGTGTAGTACACATCTGGAACAATGTACAGTAAGAAGTCCTACGATTGCGGCAAGATGAATCTTGTTGGGTGCATGTAGTTGAGTTGATCTCCGGCGTTTCACTCTAGTCAAGAATAATCTTACAGTCGCACAAGGGCTAGTTGTTGACCAGCGCCTGCTGAGCTCGCGCGAATACCGATTTCCAGCGCTAGAACTCAAGAGAACAACGGGGAACTTACTTTTTCCAATCCGATGTAATCGGTACCACAGTGCCCGCTCTTGCGTGTTCATCGGCTTTGCAGTTTCCAGCGGTTCTGTTTTGAACAGGCATGCAAAAGAACAACAAATAGTCCTTCGTTTCCAATCTATTGTAATCGGTATAAAAGTACCCACTCTTGTGTGTTCATCGGCTTTGAGATTTCCAGTGTTTCAGCTAAGACCAGGCACCCAAACGAGTCTGACAATGAAGCAACTATATGGTATTGATAGTAAGGACAGATAATCTTAGACTCACTTTAAGCGCATATTGAGTGAGCTCAGGGTTAGTAAAGGGAGGTTAGTGTTCGGTAGGTGCTAGTTTTGAGATACCTAAATCCGAAAAAGTTTTACAATTTTTTAATTTATATTATGAGTTGCCTTCAAAGTCACTTTTATGCATGATATGCTTTCAAGTTAACTAATTATCCTTTAATTTAAAAGATCTACGCACTTCTATTCAGGACGTAACGTTGATACTTTCAATTTTGAAGCTCTGCACTAACGCTTAGATTTGAGAACTCTTTTAAAATATTTTTAAATATTTCATTGCTGTGCGATTTACGTACCCTAAACTCCTTTTTTACGATTTGTCTTTAATAGTTCCATGTCTAGCATTACCGAAAGTGACGCCAAAAAGCTTGTGCAGCTGACCAACTGCTCCACATAAATTGTTGAAAAAGCTGCCATTAATACAATGAGGTATATCAGATACATTAATTATGGACAGCGCAACCGGAGGGTCCAACATCAACACGACGCTGAAGTTTTTGCGAAAGAAAAAATAAATTTAAATGCAAACCAAAACAGGAAACCTCAAAAGCAACGGACGGGGGCAGCTAGCAAAACGTTGTTGGCTGCCAATTTGTTGCAGCTTGCCGAGATGTTTATCATTTTTCGTAATACGATGCGGCCAAAGCAAGCGACGAACGGAAGGCGCTTGACTTATGCAAATACTGCTGGCGCACTGCGTGTGTAACGCACTCAATAGCAGTGTTGCAACATGGCGGCAAATGCAAGCGCTGTTGCCAAGTTTACACGCGGGTTGTGATTTTTTATTGCAGAAACTTATTTTTAGCAATTTTTCGTTTTTTTCATTTATATTTTTGTACTTTTGTCTTTCGAGGCGCGTCTAAATACATTTTACTACTCAAAACGTTTAACTGCGCCTGTCAATCACGTTTTCGCACATTGCAAATTATTTCGCCTGACAGCACCGAATTACATGTCGCTTGCTGGTTGCCACTGAAACGTTGCATCGCTGAGTAGTGGCAGCGAGCAATTTTCATTTGTTCCTTTTATTTTTGTTAATCCGTATTTTTGAACTGCCACAATATGCCTAAAGCCATTGTGCGCAGGCACATCCGCTTGCTACGACACCTCCTCTACAGCCGTGCAACATGCAACAGCTCCTACAAAAAGTCGCATAAAAGTAATGAAAAGAAAAAGACTGCCAGTGACAGTACGGCCGTTAAAAGAGAGTAGGAAATACACCGAAAAATAACTGAAACGTACAATTTTAACAATTTTTGTTGCCTCCTTTTTCGCCACTAGCCGAAACGAACGGACAGGCGGCAGGCAGATAGGCGGACAGTTTGCTGCCTCTGCTGGTAGGACAAGCGGACATGTTGGCAGGCAACAACAACAGCAGTCACCAGCGGCCACCATATAATTTGACTACAATTTCTTGGTCTCTATTTTTTGCGGCTGAAATTCTGCCACTCTACGGATTTTTATGTATTGCCTCAACGTTTCGTGCGCTGGCCGGGGCGCAAGGTGCGCGTTCGAGTAGTTGATGTGCTGGCGAGAAATAAAAACTTAACTACCCGGTACGTGTACGAATCGATGACAGTAATAAATTGAACTGTATTTTTATTCGATTTCGTTTTGAATCCGCGTCTGTGTCTGAAGGGGTCCTAGCACGGTTGGTTGGCTTGTTTATGCCCACTTTGTCGCCGTGCAGGGCCTTCATTAATTGCTGGTCGTCATCGTAAAAGTGTAGTGATTGGAATGTTGCTATAAAATTTAATAGTTCCCAGTCTTTTTCCACAAATGCATTGAATTTCAAATTAAATATTTACGCAATTTTATTGTACATCCGTCTGTATATCCGTAACTGTTGCAAGTTCATGAAAGAATTTTAGTGTTTGTTGTTATCTCGTTAGAGGAAATTTTAATTTGATGATAGCAACTTAATTTTATGAGCGACGAAAGCTTTTAAAAAGCGCTGTGTGGCTAAACTTGTTTGACTTAAAGATTGGCTAGCTGATATCGGTGAAGACAGTCGCAAAGTGAAGTGAGCCAAACTTAATTGTATCAGATTGTCAGATCGATTTCTTCAGGCTGCTGGTCTCGAAGCATTTGAGTTTTGTAAGATTTTTTTAAGTCTACCGAAGGATCTTACTCCGCTCATTGCAAGTAAGAAAAATATTTCTAGAAAACCTCCGGTAGTTTTGTTATAAAGTGATAATCTCAAAGGTGTGAGTGCGTGGAGCTTAATTTGCTCGAGAAAAATTCCAAAATTCTACGAAAATCCAACTAGTCGCATTTTTGGACAAGGTCTTAAATAGTATACCTTGCTAAGGAGCTCCACAGTATAGAAGTCATAGGGAAAGACACTTCCCAAATCTATTGAATAGAGACAGAGCCCAAACCGAGACTATAAGCCAATTCTGAATGCCGCTTTTGCCCGAAGATTTGTACTTCCTTCATGGAAACTAACAAACTTTTTTGAAAAACCTTAGATGGTTTTGGTACAAAGTGATTATCCCAAAGGTGCGAGTGCGTGGAGCTTAATTTGCGCGAGAAACTCAAGAAAGCGTATTCCAAGACCGGTCGTACCATATCAAGGAGGTCCACAGCATAGACAATATACATATGTAAATAAATACACCACCAAAATCTGCTGAACGGAGTTAAGAACGCGATCAAAGTCAAGAAAACCTAGAGCTTAAATTTGTCGATATCCACGAGGTTTTACTTCCTGAGGCGGCTATGTAAGAAATACTACACCGGTAAGCTGAAATGACCGCAAGATAAGTTTGGAGTAGTCAAACCCGGGAATCCATTTTGCACATCGCACTGGATTTCTAAGTTTTAAATGAGTCTACTAACTCCACTAAAGGGACAATAAAGCCCACATGTTACTGTGAGCGATAAACATCGCGTTCCATTAGGTAAGACTAACTTTCAAAAAGCGAAATCGCGACTATTGAACAATGAAGAGGTCGGGGTAGATGAACTGCCGGAGGATAAATTAGGAGAACAAAGTATGCGAACATATCTATGTTGATCGCTAGTGGATTAGGATGAGTAAGTGATCAAAGACTGCTAGACTCAAAATATTTAACTTATCTATTGAGGGGTGAACTTCGTCCTATCTCCGGTTGAGTTTTGAAAGACATCATGAAGACAACTTTAAAGGAAATCATGGCATAAGCAAAGATCATAGAAAGCCCAGGTTCAATACAAATAGGCATATTGATGCTGTTTTCATTATATTCTTTCTTCAGATTGATTCCAATCATTTTTATACTCTCGCAACAAAGTTGCTAAAAGAAAATATTATAGTTTTGTTCACATAACGGTTGTTTGTAAGTCCTAAAACTAAAAGAGTCAGATATAGGGTTATATATACCAAAGTGATCAGGATGACGAGTAGAGTTGAAATCCGGATGTCTGTCTGTCCGTCCGTCTGTCCGTCCGTCTGTCCGTCCGTCCGTCCGTCTGTCCGTCCGTCCGTGCAAGCTGTAACTTGAGTAAAAATTGAGATATCGTAATGAAACTTGGTATACGTATTTGTTGTAAGCTCCATAAGAAGGTTAAGTTCGAAGATGGGCAAAATCGGACCACTGCCACGCCCACAAAATGGCGGAAACCGAAAACCTATAAAGTGTCATAACTAAGCCATAAATAAAGTTATTAAAATGAAATTTGGCACAAACGATCACACTAGGGAGGGGCATGTTTGGACGTAATTTTTTGGAAAAGTGGGCGTGGCCCCGCCCCTACTAAGTTTTTGTACATATCTCGGAAACTACTATGGCTATATCAACCAAACTCTATAGAGTCGATTCCTTCAAGCATTTCAATATACAGTTTAAAAATGGAAGAAATCGGATAATAACCACGCCCACCTCCCATACAAAGGTTATGTTGAAAATCACTAAAAGTGCGTTAACCGACTAACAAAACGTTAGAAACACTAAATTTTACGGAAGAAATGACAGAAGGAAGCTGCACTCAAGCTTTTTTTAAAAATTGAAAATGGGCGTGGCGTCGCCCACTTATGGACCAAAAACCATATCTCAGGAACTACTCGACGGATTTCAATGAAATTCGGTATTTAATATTTTCTTAACACCCTGATGACATGTACGAAATATGGGTGAAATCGGTTCACAACCACGCCTTCTTCCAATATAACGCTATTTTGAATTCCATCTCATGCCTTCTCTATATAATATATACATTAGAAACCAATGATGATAGCGGAATAAAACTTTACACAAATACGGTATTTGAAAAATATGTAAATGCGAGTATAAAATGTTCGGTGACACCCGAACTTAGCCCTTCCTTACTTGTTTTGATTGTGCCTCAAGTATTAAAAAACCAGATTCAAATTAAGAATTGGAGAGTATATCGAAATCGAACTACCGAAAATCATCTCAGATTCAGATATTCCACTCCCGGTTATGGTTTTGTTTCTTCCACCAGACGGGGCCTGGCATTCGGACGAAGACATGAACTCAGGATCGGGTACTTCCCTTTAAACCCGCCGAACTGCCGAAGATCATCTGGACGTGGCAATCGTGGAAGACATAAACTCAGGATCGAGTACTTCCCTTTAAAACTGCCGAACTGCCGAAGATCATCTGGGCCTGGCAATCGGACGAAGGCATAAACTCAGGATCGAATACTTGCCTTTAAACCTGCCAAACTTTCGTTTCCTTTTGAAAAAGCTGGCTGTATAGGAGAGAATTCAACGTTGGCGACACAATAAATACTCGCAACTCATCGCTTCAATCATCACGCCGGCTATGCAAAGCAACAGAGAGTAAATACAAAAAAAAAACAAAATCTCAATTATGTCTATGAGTTCGACTGCAGCATATGCGCCCCGGAAAATTTCCAACTAAGCAAATAATCATAAAAATCAATGGCCTACATCGAAATTGATGACTGCACCAATAAATGGCTGTCTGCCTGTGAGGCACATTGCCATTCTGCTGACACACCCATTAAACAATTGCCATTGCCAGGCAGCAAGCCAGCTAGTCAACTATGCTATGTAGGATGCGTCGCCGCACGAAGCGGTCTGTGGAGAGTGCGAGGTACGAGAGTAGATGGAAAGTGTAGCAAAACAAGACAAATGGAAATAGAAAAGTTAAAAAAAAAACAAAGACACGTTGTAAACAGCAAATGGAAAACAAGTAAAAAGGATTAAAAATTATATGCTACGAGTACGAGCTAACGAATCGAGGATGCTGGGTCGCTTGACGGGGGGTACGACATATGCATGAAAAATATATGTGTGGGGCTCATAAATGAAAACAAGTGCAGCAATTTCACTGAGGGCGCTACGAATGAAATGTTTTATGGAAGCTGTAAGCATATAGACGTATATGTATGTGGGTAGGAGGGTATTTGAACGCTTCTAAAAGCCGGAATTGTAGGTTTCTGCTGACTTTTTTCAAGCAGCAAATTGACAAATGCCTGCTAGCAGCTACAAATGTAGCAATAGTAATATGAATAAAGCAAATCAGAGTAAACAAGTGTATCTTGTGTATATGTATACGTTTGCTTTCAACCCTTTTGGTCTACTATTTGCACTTTGGAAGGCTATCGAAAGGGATTTAGCATAAGTATATGGCTATATGTAGTTTGTTTCGAGGACGAGTGCTTTCTAAATCACACCACATGCCAGTGTTAAGCACTTACTAACACATGGACCACATATGTGGCAGCCTAGAATGTAAACTCTGCTTGCATATGCAGCTATTTTACTGTCTATTAGGCTTAGTTTGTTCGCTATATGGGTGTGTTGGAGCAATGGGAGTAGATGAGCGTGTGTGTAATATATGACTCAGCTACCCAGCAGGACTTTTTTCCACTAAAAGTAAGAGAAATTGAAATAAGAAATAATGTCAACATCGGTTGCACTGTTGACGCCTTTCACAAATACAAAACATTCCTTACAAGAACTTTATTTCGAACGTTCAGCTTTTATGACACCTATATGTATGCTAGAGTGATCCGATCTGAACCATTTCTTCACAGATTACACCATTGTCTTAAGCAATAATCCTTGCCAAATTTCGAGAAGATATCTCGTCCAATGAAAAAGTTTTCCTTACAAACACTTACTTTCGACCGTTCAGTTTGTATGACAGCTATATGCTATAGTGGTTCGATCTGAACAATTTCTTTGGAGATGAAACCATTGCCTTAGACAGTAATTCGTGCCAAATTTGGAGAAGTTATCTCGTCAAATAAAAATGTTTTCCATAAAAACACTTACTTTCGACCGTTCAGTTTGTATAACAGCTATATGCTAAAGTGATCCGATCTGAACAATTTCTTCATAGATTACACCATTGGCTTAGGCAATAATCTATTCCAAATTTCGAGAAAATATCTCTTCAAATGAAAAAGTTTGCCACACAAACACTGATTTCCATGCCTCTTAGGTTTCTTTAAGCATTAACTTTGAAATGATTTCAGTAATCCAATACTTTCAGAAAAATTGGTGATTAGTTCAGCTTTTCTAGTTTGTTGGTAGGGTTAAGGTAATAAGCCTACGAACTTGCAAGACAAGACGCCCGCTGTAGCCGCCACTATTATGTGAACAACCCGATCCAACCTCCCCGGCTGACAGATTGTGTTACGTGGATCGTTTTAGCTGCCGGTATCGATCGCTCTTAGGATCATTGTGTATTGTACTTACGAGCCTGCTCTTCGCGACAAAATAACAATTCTTGAGGAGGAACAGAATAACAATCCTCCGGCTCCACACTCCAACCGGAGTTAAGGAAATACTTTTGTAGTTTTTAAGCCACGAAAACCGGGAGTGTTTGTTGTCTTTTGTTCGCCGTTTCTCGATTTTCAGTAAGAACTAAAGTTCTAAACAGTTTTTGTACTTTCTGAACTACCCTTAAAGCCAATTAGATATAAGTAAAAGCTTCTTGATTCAATGGATACTTCCCGAAGTTATTCTATAAATGAAAGATAGAAATTCTGAAGTATGACTTAGTCCGATTTTCATAGCTTTTTCATATCAGAAATATGTTCGAAACTTACGAACAGCCCACCAGCGGCAGATCACCTTTAGGAATACATTTTTTCTAAAATTCTGGATGTTCTTTTACGAGATTCACACTGGCTTTTGATAGTCAGAATGTAACCAGGAAATTTAACTTAAAAAAAGGTGAAGCTTGGGACTCCACAAAACAGATCCTCAGTTAAAGTCTTAAAAAGCCTTAGCAGTCAAAAAAGTGCGAAAACTTAATAGTACTAAGATTCCTAAAAGGGTACTCATACAACCAAATACCCACGAAATAAATAAGTACATACGAGTTTATATATTATATGAATCTCGCCCCAAGATATCGGCTGCTCTCCAATACAATACGCTCATATGGTAGTATACGAGTATTCCCTCAACCACTCGTTTTCATTTTTCGCTTTCCCTACACCGCTGTTGCAGTTATCTAAAGTTTGTTGCGCCGTTGTATGTCGCGTTGCGAATTCTAGAGAAAATAAATGTCGATTCAAATGGATTTCCGCTCCACATTCTATACACTATATATAGACCCCTGTATTTGTATTCTGAAGCATCAGCACTTTTAGTATATATATACAATTCATTCTTTCAGTAAGTGATAGTGAGATGTGTGTGTATGTGCCTCGGAGTGTATTTCAATTTGAATTGCCGTTTATAAAACTTTAACGCCTTCTGAATGGCAATCTAGCATAAGTGTGGCGAGGTTTATGCGTCGCTTCTCTCAAACAGTCGCAATGCGTGGCGAATTTCGTGGCGTCAAGAAATAATAAAGCGAGAAGTTGTATAATTTTACTCAAGAATGTGCAATGCGTTTGTTTGAGCAGATATCACATGAGCGAGAACAATTCGTATTGCCAAAAGGATTCATGCAATCTTCATTCCAATAAAGGTAATTTTATTTATTATGTGGATTCAGTCCATGAAACTTCTGTCAAGTGAATCTCCAACGTTCATGATTTTTCACAATTTATTGTTGTGGGTATGAGCGTAAACTAATTAAGGGTTCTGTTTCATTGGGAGAGACCATAAGTCGCCAGCCGAGCCTCTTACAATGCTGTCTCTTTGTCGGTATCTGTTATCCTCGATTTTGATTTATAAGCAGGGAGTTCCAGCGTAGTAAAACAGAAATTAAGGAGACTAGGGCTTAGTTTCGTACAAAAATCGAAAGCGCCGAAAATTATTTTGTACGAGATCTCTTTGAATACCTCGGAAATTCTTCTCTAAAATTCACAAAAGAAAAAAACGCAGTAATTTCTTAAAAGGTCTAATCTGGTGTAAGATTAAACAGTTCGAAACGAACGTGCAGAAGCTTAATAAAGCTAGCTTTATATTAAAATTTTCTGGAGTTTGAAATAGTGCAAGTTAATATGTATGGAGTTGAATTAGTACTTGTAAGTCTCGACGTTTTTCGAAAAACATCAATGTACACTTTAAATATGAAGCGACGTTATTAATTTCATTCACCTCCAAATGTTTCCAGAAATTCTCCATCGGTTTATAAAATTGGTTTTATGAGTAATAGTGTCATACTTAGTTAAAATTGGAATTTCATTCTTACAATTAGTCTTATTCAACTAGTTACAGGTTTCTAGGTTTTTCTGCCCTACCAATCTTTTTTCTTCCATTCTATTTACGCTATAAGCTTTCTTACACTATCTCTATTGCTTATTTTGTTCAGGTTAGGCAAGGCTAATGTCGCGCTACCATCGGAGTGAACAGTCACCATCACTGAAAGAACCTGAGCTCCAGAGCAGCAGATCTACTGCTACCTTTCTGGCAGCCACTTCCGCTAAGAAGGCGTTGCACTGGTTAGGTAGCCTAAAACTGCAGCTGATGGAAAGTCTCGACAGAATTTCAGTTAGAACTAGTTATGTTAAGATTGAAACAAGCTCGCTAGCTATAAATAATAATTATTACGAAGTATTTTGTCAAATTTTTGTAGATCCATAAATATATTTCCTGGAGTCGCAGTTTGATTTTAAAGTCAATTAGGAAACATAACCTGATTGCGATGCACTTGAAGCTAAATTGCGAATTAAATTAGAACCAGTTAGCACACGAAGCACATTTATCATTTTCCGCTGTAATTTTCAATGTGAAAATGTTAAACCACCGGCGAAAAGTATGTAAAATCAGCAACATAAATCCTGATGCTAAATCATTGGCGAGCGACTGCAGTGAGGCAAGCGCACAAAGTTGTCAGCAAATAGCGCTAAAGGATGCTAAGATTGCAAGAAAATGGAGCTCAAAACATTTGTAATTTATTTCTAAGCTTGCATGAGCCAATTATACAAATATACGTGCCACATAAGTGTTGCACGCTAAGCAGCGTGGCTTTGGGAGAGGAAGTGCTGTTGCTTAAAGCGGTGAAAAAGTTGATTTCTACCAGTGTATATGCGCCTGTCCGGTGCTATGTCGACGTGAACTGTAAATTTATTGATATAATTTCAGTTAAGTTGACACAACAAGCGCACTTGTAAGCATGTGGCAAGCCAGTTGCAGCGGCCAAAACTTTCTTAGACAATTAGTTCTTCATGTGATTTGTATGAAAGCAAGAAAATTAAATGCCACCAACTGTGTGATAGCAGCATGCAACATGTACGGAAGTGAACGCCGCAGCACAGTCGGTATTTGCTGATGTGGCAGCGTGCCACGATGGTGGTTTTAGGTGGGCGCTGCAAGCAAATTAGAAGTAAACTAAACAGAAAATTAATTGTATAAAATATTTTTGTAGCTGAAAATGTGAAATAGACAAAACAAAAGCGAAAATTGGCAACGTTGCAAAACACGTGTTGTTGCAACATGCTGTTGGTTACACTATTTTGCTTTTTTTGATATTTTTGCTGCTTTGCAATTAAAGACAAATTTTCAATTTGAAATTTTCACAATTTGTTGCAAGTCAGCGTGGCAACAGGCCAGCCGCAGACAGCTAAATAGCATGTCTATGAATTCGTGGCATACTTGCTGGTAAAATTAAATGCACAGCATTCAAGTGTCATTCAGCCGGCGTCAGTGTGCTTGAGAAACTGTTGTGACAACAACAAATAAAGGCTTGTTGCACACAACAGCGCACTGAAGATGCAATTTTTTAGTTTTTAAATTGCATGTTGCAACTCATAAGGCAAAGTGGCATATACAGCAATGTATATATGTTGTTATTGAACGTTGTTGCAACTTGTCACTTGAAGACATCAAAGAGAGTGCAACTTTGATATAGCAACAAAAAATATAACAAAAATTAATTCGTCAAATTTTTGCCTTGCAGCATGTATTTTACATGTATATAGGTACATGAGTGTTCCTCCAAATAAATGTATACATATATGTGTGCATGTATGTATGTATATATATAAGAACACAACTCGTTATTTCCCACCTGTCGCTGCTACGCGAGCTGACACAGTTATGAGAAGCTGCTATATATATTACCAGCCGTCGCAGTATACTCCAAAACTAGTTGTTGCAACATGTTGCATATGCAAAATCCGCCACTTTGTTTACCGTTGTGGCGTTGTATTGCGCGTTTTGCTTCCGCCACCGAAGACGGCCTAAGAAAGTCGCTTGTTGCAACATTAATTTTCGGCGTCACTAAGGCGACTCCTTCGCTGCCTCAATAAGCGACAGTTACAAGCAAGCAAGAATAAATATTTACGAGTGTCTGTAAGGTGAACGGTTGAAACCGGTAAAAGCCGTTGTGGCAACGCATAGCAACTATAAAAAAAACGTTGCAACAACTACAATAAAAAACTTTGCGAACAAGTGCAAAGCGCGTTTCTCCTCTGCTGATGCATATGCCAGCTTTCTTTATCCATACTTGCAACGGCACAAAACTATTTCGGAGCGTTAATGTGTTTTGAATAGAATTTCGCGTCTTGATTTCGCTTCAGCAACTTGCAACAAAAATTACACATACAACTTACAGCACTTAAAGCGTAGATTAGCCATGACGATGGCATGCTGTGCGCAATTCCAACATTAAAAGAAGAAGAAAGCAGCAGCAGCCCAGCGGGGGAGAGAGTGCTGATACCAGTAGTGGCAGAAAAAACTTGCTGAAACTGTGGAAGGCATTGAAATGTCGTAAGAGCAGACACTCCCCGGTTTGGTGATGCGAATCTTACAGTTGGCGGCATTGCTGAAGTTGCCGAGTGATCTATGTACATGAGGCGGAGGTGCTGAAGTGGGTGGTAATTGTGGACTAAAAATAAATACGTAAAAAGCAGTAAAATGTATTGAAAATGGTGAACAATTCGAAGATTTCAATTGTATACATTGCTCTTCAAAGATCTTAGCATATATTGCATAAAATTGTGTGAGTCTTTTCGGTATCATTCGCATGTAAAAATGTGTACATTTGTGGTAATGTGCTCTCCCTCAAACTTCATTTTCATTCCTGAAGTTCTTTAAGTAAGCAAGAGTTCAGACTTTTTCGTTTTCCCATAAAAATGTCGAACAAATTCAGTTTTATATTGTCTTCCCTAAAAAAATTGTCCAAAAATGTATTAGGATACAATATTTCACTGTCTTCATAACAGCTGTATGGAAAGCGTCCAAATAGCTATAGCTTATAGTCCATACCAAAATAAAGAAGTCAAGGGGGACCCTGTGGACATATAATTCTTCCAGATGCTTGCCTTTTCCATATAAAAAACTGTTCAATTTAACTTGCATGCTGTTAAAGGTATATCTGGGAAGTTGTTTTGGGAGTTCTCCTAAATAAAAAAGTGCTTAAAATTTTTAGCTGCTGCAGAGGACCCACATGGTATATATATATAGACCATACAAAAGTGTCATCCCTTCCATACTAACAGAAATTGCGATGGTATGGTGGATGGCATTAACAAAGGGATTGGAGATTATCTTCGTCATTCGGCCAATCCATACTGAAATGAAAAATGAGGCATATGATTGTAGGTCATTGGAGCCAGACTCAGTATCACGGTAGGCATGATATCATACTCGACCTTTTTAACGGACTGGCCATCTGACCGAGAAAATAAAGTCGCTGAGGATTTAAACGCAGCATTTTTATTCCTCAGTAGAGAATAATGGACTAATAGTTTTGTGATCTTTAGTTCCTACGACAAATTTACATATTCACTTAAGGATCAAAGTCTGTAATAAAAACAAGAGCGGGCTTCTTCTGTAATAATCCATACACAGGAAGTAGCTTCAAACTAAATGACTACAACTCAGTGTGGGCATAACAGAAAATGCCTCTTGGGCTTCTACTCTAACCAGCAAATCCATAAGCCTTCTAGTTGATAGCCAAGCTGAAATTATGGCTATTCGCAGCGCCAATACTAAATCTCACTGCGTTCTTGGTGATTAGGTTAATATTATCTGAGTACCCAATAGTATAGGAATATGGTAGAAGGAAGTGAAAGGCAGACGAGCAGGTGCGTTCGGGGGCTGGCCTAGACCATTCAGTTCCTTCAAGGGTTGTTTTGAAGCAATGGACTTCAGAAGAACAACTGAGGTCTTGGTACACTAGCAACACAGGTCATACCACAATGTTACTTTAGCGTAGTGTTGATTACCTAGACAAAAAGGAACTATCTCAGTAGACGGAAATGAAAAGTTTTAGATCTTTTGTAGTTCATGCATATATGGCACATATATTTCTCTATTTCGGTCTTTAAGAAAAACGAACAGTTCTCAGTACATCTATCTTCAGATCAAATGTTATTTTTAAAGCTTAAAATATTCCACAAAAATGTGCTATGAACTCCTCTCATAGAACATTTTTAGGTTATTCCGCCATCGGTCACTTTTTAATAGTTCGAATTTAGTTTTTTTAAAATTGGCTTGATTCTCTCACAAGGTCGTTGGCCGTATTATATGTAAGAGTATAAATATAAAATAGTATATTTGTATATGTTATATACCAAGTGTGTATGTGTTATATACATATATACCTATTAGAACAAGTAAAAATCCCATGAAGCCAAATCTGGTGAGAACGGTGGTTCATAGATGGTATTCATTGCGTTTTGGGTCGCGTTCGGTCAGAATCGTGGCTCAATACGATGGTGCATTATCATCGTGTAAAATCCACGAATTCTCCTTCCACGATTTCGGTCGTTTTCGACGGATGTTCTCACGCAAACGCCTCACTACAGCCAAATAGAACTCCTTATTGAAAGTCTGTTTCTCCTAAACAAATTCATGAATCGAAAAAGCAATGAGCAGCACCTTGATTTTTTTTATTTCGGCTCGTTTTTTCCCTCCATTTCGATGATTGTTGACTTCTTTACATTTAAAATTTATGAAACCATGTCTCAACGGTAGTTATAATGCTCTCTATGAAAGTGGTATCCGAATTCGCCGATCAAGCATTTCCAAAGAGAACTGTTTAAAGTACTCTTTTTGAAAATTAAAAATCAGCTATATCGGGACGAGTCGAGCTAGAACGCGTTTCATACCTAAAATATCCACCGAAAACCTTTGAACGGACTCGCGACGTGTCGAGCTCGCTTGCCATCTCTTTAATATTCTCCTGATGATTTTCAGACACCATATCCTTCACATTTAATATTTTCATCACTTCGAAGGTCGAGGTCGAAGGTCGTTCAAAACGAGACATATGTATCTTCAACGATCTCTCGCCCGTCTTTGTAAGCTTTGTACCATTCGTAGGCTTATGTTTTTAATAAAACTGCATCACCGTAAGCTTTTTCCAACATTCGTAATGATTCCAAGATTTGGTTAAAAATACTAAATTTGAAAACAATTTTTTGTTTAATACAAGTATACCATATTTATCGATTGTAAAAATCGCCACGCGCTACAGAGGTGTACCGACTTAAGCAGCTGCTGTAAACAAACTGGTTGATAGGTCGCGCTCATCTTTGGCATGGTAATTAAGGACAGTCTCACCAACTTAGCAAAATACATTTTGTTGAACTGCTTTTTTGTGACAATGTAAAAGCGATTCTTTGAAATTCTCAAGTGCGCATCCCCTTAACTGGTCGCCTATATTATATATTTTGAAATAATTTTGCCCGAAAACAGCCCGCATTCCAGTTTTAGTTCTATAAAGTTTGACGAAAGAGAGATTGATTTGATTTAAGATTTGATGTGGAAGGTATTAGTTTTGAAGATATGATTCCAAAAGAATATAACCTCACTTTTAGACTGAATTTTTCAGTCGTAAACACCTTACTTTAGCACCCTCTCTCCTAATTATACTCGGTACAAGTTTGTAACACCAAGAAGGAATTGTCCGTCATAGTTTGAGATATTTTTCTGAAGTTTTGCGGACGTCATTTTCTCGCCAAGAAGCAACGCTACAAACTCAGAAGAAACTGATCAGATAAAAAAAATCAAGCTAAGATCTTTTATACTCTGCGCCTGTGAAGGTTATTACAGTTTCGCTGCAGCCGAAGTTAACGTTTCTGCTTGTTTTGTTAAAGCTTGTCGACTGAAAACGGGAGAACGAGAGATACTTTTTGCACACACTGTGTGCAACAATGCATCAACTGCTGATTTATTTCGTTGCTTTTGTTGTTGTTGTGCGCAAAATTATCAGTTGTGAACTTTGTAATTTCGCAAACTGCTTGAGAAACTGACAAAGCAGCTAGCAGAAAAAGCACAAGAATTCTTCTGTAATCTTTTGTTGCACACTGCAACTGCTCCGGTCGCCGCAAAGAGCAAAAAATGCAAATAAATTTGCGCACATTTGTAATGATTGCGCAACGGTTGTTCCCCCCGCAGAACGCTGCCGCAAATATTGCTCGATGGTTTTTGTGTTGCTAACTCTTGTTGTTGTTGTGGCTTCATGTAGATGTATCGCGCATCATTTATCGCTGTCGCTGCCGTCGGTGTGCCTACCAAAAAGCAACAAAAACATCGTAAAAACAACAACAAGCATATTTTAGCTGCGGCAAGCTCGAGTGTTGGTGGAAAAAGTGGGCGTGGCTTGTGCTTGATATTTTTTGCGTATGCCAAAGGAGAATGTGAAATATTCAGTGAAGAGATTAGCGCTTTGCGAAATGACTTAAGTCCGCTAGGCTAGCAATAACAACAACAATAGCAAATATCTGAAAAAAGTAGCAGCAAATTTATTATATTTCGTATTATTTTTCCTTTGTTGTTGTTCTTGGTTTTGTATGTCAAGGAAATGAGGAACAAGCCGCTATCACTGAACAGCCATTGAACCCGGTCATATTGCTTGACGCGAGATAAATTGTTGTTGCACATCAAAATGCGCGCACGCGCTTCCAGGCAGCGAGAGCTCGACGTCAGCAGCGCTGTGACGCTTGCTGATTGCACTACGCGAGCAACAGTTTTCATTTGTCAGTTATGAGTATTTTTTTTCCATAGCAATAATTTTACATTTCTTTAATATATTAGCTCTTTCTTCTACCCATTATCGTCAGCGAGGCTGTCTTCAAAGCGCTTGTACATATGTCCCTCGCAATTTCTTGAGGGAACTCCCTTTGTATATCATGATTTTGCTTCTCATTTAAAATATGACACAACATTTTATAAATTTCTTCTAATACTCACGCTTGTTCTTCTAACACTTCTTTTTGCATTAAGTAAATTGAAATATTTTTGCGCGCTACGAAGGAGCCGAGCACACTTTACTCTCCTGCTGTGCGCTTAATGTGCTGCTTTGTAAGCTATGAATGATGGAAATTGAATTTTAATGACAAAGAGGTGGGGTGCCAAAGTGGCAATGAGGCGAAAAATGGAAAAAATAATCAACACTGTGGAATGACAAATAGTGCGGCAAAAAAAGAAAGAGACTTATATTGGAGTAAAACAGGACCTTTTGAGTTAAAACAAAAATAAAAATTTAGCTTTGCTTGCGCCGAAGCTAGAATACACTTAACAAATACTTAAGATTCAATAGTCGAACTTGATGTCTCGTCCAATGAAAGAATTCTCCATATAAATAAAGACTTGATTTCGATTGGTCAATTTGTATAGCAGCTATATGCTATAGTAGTATGATCTGAAAGATTTCCTCGGATATTGTACCATTGCTTCAAAAAATAATCCATTCCGAATTTCATAAAGATAGCTGGTCAAAAAAAATAGTTTTCCATACAGGGACTTTAGTTTGATCATTCGGTTTGTATGGCGGCCATATACTTCCAGTATAGTGATTTGATCTGAACAATTTCTTTACGCATAGTAACGTTGCCCTAAACAATAATCGAGCCAAATTTCGTAAAGATAGCTCGTCAAATAAAAAGGTTTTCCATACAGAGACCTGAATTTGATCATTCAGTTTGTATGGCAGCTATATGCTATAGTGGTCGGATATGGGCGGTTCCGAGAAATGAGCAGCTTCTTGGCAAGAAACGGACGTGTGCATAATTTCAGAGCGATATCTCAAAAATTAGTCTGTGTTTACACGGTCAAAGAGATGGGCACGGCTTCATCGACTCTGCTTGGCACTTTGATAATTTACTATATGTATGTGACCTGGTCTATGGTCTTAGGTGTCAAAAAAAGGAGAACAATTAATGAGATAACGAGAAACTGACGATTATTTTTAACAGCTTTTCCCAGAAAACTAGTTTTCGCACGTTAGCCCCCTTTTCGTAGACCAGGTCACATATATACATATTTTATAGAGTCTCTCACGTTTCCTACTTGATATTATAAGCATCATATCTCGCTGAGAGTATAAAATACTCGACTATGGCGTATCCAGTGTAATTTGGTTTTAACTACCTAAAAGCTCCGTTTTTACCCACCCTAGGAACTCTCGACCATGGCGCATCCAGCAAGAACACTCTCTCTGCAGCAGTTTCCTTTTAAACTCATTGCAATACTATATTTCTTACATTGTCTCTGTGTATATGTAGCCCTGTTATAAAATTTCGTTCGCGGGCCAATTAGATCTCCAATTCTCATCAGGCTTATGTGAGTTTTAAGACTTTTACTCTATCATTTCTTCATATTTTGCACTACAAATCCATATTATTTAGTCTGAAATCTTATTAGTCTCAAAGATGTAAAGTGTTGCATAATTTTAGTAGGCATTAAGTCCACCTTGTTGATATGAAGCCTCGACATTTATTAGTTTTGTCTCTTATTATCTCATATTTTTATTGATATGAAGCCCTAAACTGCTCAGTCTTCTCGGAAAAATTGTTGGACTTTTAATATTTTTTCCTCTTATCATCTCATATCTTACTTTTTTATTTGTTTTGCCAGTTCAGGATACAAAAGCTCGGTCTTCAACTCAGTCGCCAAGCATAAGGGACACCTTACCCTTGTAAAAGTTTAAAAGTTTTCAGTCTGCTTGAAAGAAATCTAAAAAATTATTAATGTTTCCGTAATGTTGGCTCTTTTCTTGTAACATATCTCATTTTCATACGCTTCCCCATTCCGAGGCTCCAAAGCTTGGTCTTTTTACTCAATCGCTTTGCTCTCATTCCTACTGGATTAGATACATGCATTTATAATTCATCAATAAAGTGCATTTGGGACTGTAGATGTTGATACGAGTCCAGAGAGTTTGGCTAGAGATATTGTGGAACTGAGGTAAGGGTCTATTTGCACTGACAAAGTAGGAATAGGTAAATCCAGTATATTTTTGTAGTATTAAATAAAAACAAGGCACTCTTTAAAGTTCTCAAATGTCTTCCCTCTTTATTTGACTGCTGTTAATACCAGCATACCAGACGTAAATAGGACCGCATTTATTTTTCCCAACCAATTACTTTGAGTGCACATGTGCCTTTACACTTAACCGCACTTGCAGCTGCTTTTTATTAAATTTCCAACAGCAAAATCTTTCGAACTCTCTTCCATTTAAGTTTTAACCTTCATTCCTTTACCGAAAACGCCTGCCCAACCGCTAAGCACACATTTCATATTATCCTTGCTATTGTATTTTAGTATATAGGCAACCGCAAATTACAGACGAACTGCCATTTCCTGTCAATGTTTCCCATTTGCTGACATTGCGGTTCACAGTGCGAAGAAAGGTAACTTTAAAAACGTTACGCTATCCTTTCCAGCGGGACGCAAGTTGTCGCTTTGGGCTAAATTGGAAATACTTTAGCCGTATGTATTGGTATTTTGCCACATTTTGCGGCACTGCAATTATGTGGTGGCCAGCAGATTTATATATATTATATTGTATATATTTGTAGACACTCATGCGGTCAGCCAGAAGAGCCGTAAGCCCAGTACAGAACACAATAAGCAGCAAATAAATTAAGAAAGCGGGTAAAGGCAACAAGATATAATAATGCATGAAAAGGCATAATGACGGAAGGGCGAAATTGTGTATCCGAGTAGACGTTGCGCAAATACCGCACAATCGAAGACACGAAACGTTGGCGCACACGAAACACCTAAATGCCAGGGATGCCGCTTTAATCAAGTGTCGACAAGTGTAATTATTTGCGCCGCCTTTTTTCCGCACACAAAGCAAATCGAAATAATAAGTGTTGCCCTTCTCAAACTCACTCTCTCTCTCTTAGCACAAAAAAATAAATTTATTCTTTCCTGTGCGTCGGCCATTCGTTGCGCACGTCTCATACATATTTAAATCCACTTGTTGCATGGCTTTGTGGCAAAATCATAATGCTTCATAATTTACATTATAACTGATCTCCTTCATAAATATGAAAATTCTCCCTAAATTTTTAATAAATGCCAGCAATTCTTTGCTTTTGTTTGACTTTCCGGTGCTCATTTGAATTCTACTCATTCGTATCCTTTCTTTTCTACTGATTATTTATGTCCATTTAGTTGCACGCTTCTTCCTGCGTTCGCTGTTTTGACCCTTTGTCCTTTCTATACTCGATGCCTCCTGCTTTGTGGTGAAGAATATTCCCTAACATGTTGACCTTTTCCGACCTTTGCTCAACTGGCAGATTTCTCATTATTTATGAAAATAAAGACGCTGTTACTTTTTGTAGCTTTTCGTGCCTACATTGTTGTTTTGTTTGTTAAGGGCACATAATTTTTTAGGGATATTACCGCAACGCCTAATTTGCTAATGAAGGGTCAACCCTTTTCGTGTTCTAAATAACTTTGTGTCAGTGTCAAAAGTGGCTTTCATTAGCATATTTAATTGCCACGTGGCCTAGACAGCAAAAATTGAGCGGTTAGAGGAATGGTTTCTCAAAATTTTCAGGGTTTATGCTGAGTTTTTGAGTTGTGACAAAAAAGTTTTTTGGATTCGTAGGAGGGAGTCTCTGAAACTTGCTTGTAATTGTTCTTCCTGGTGACTTATGACCTTAACAATTCTTCAAACCTGAATAAGTCGAATGGATCCCATGGATCATACAAAATGCATGAGCCAAACATTTTAATAGTAATTTTCAGACTCATATAAAAGTAGTGAAGTCCAATATCCGACTGACTTCCATTAAAGAAAGACGGAAAATAACTACAAACAATAGGGATCTCGAACAGAGATTTCATGTGATCATATACGTAAAAGATCACTACTGTCCCAAGTGAGGTGCAGCACTACTTTTTTTGTTTTCAAAATTAATGATGTACTGACCAATCCGATTCCAATACGAACGCAACTTTCTAAAACCATGAAGTGAACCAAATAATTAACTGCAAAAAGCGGAAGCTTCGCGATTCCCTATATTAGTTTTCGAATTATTTGAACTTCAAGGAACTTATGCTTAGCTTGTTTTGAGGTCAGTGGGTTCTCACTTCTGACTCAGGATCGTATTGTGCTTCCATTTTTTAGAGGTTTTTTTTAGAAAAGGCTTTGGTTTGGTTTTAATCAGTTTCCGTTGCTTTTGCGACGTAAGACGGCTCGCTATGGGACCGGTTCTAATAAGAACGAAACTTTACTGAAACTACGAATTGGATCGACAAAATAGCCGAACACGGCAGAAGACAACGAACTGTAGATTTCTTTCCGGATTGTTTGAACTTCATAGAACTTATGTTTTGCTTAGTATGAGCCCAAAGGGTGCTCAGTTCCGAATTTTCGACGTACTGACCAATCGCTATAAAATCGGTTCCAATAAGAAACTTTACTGAAACTACGAATTGGACCGAAAAAAATAGTTTCACACAGCAAAAGATTGCGAAGCCTATATGCCCTAATATATACACGTTTGAACTTACCCTTACGCTTCGTAAATTTATTCTTTGCTTCCTTTTTGAGATCAGAACGCTCCTATCCTTAATGCCGGAAAACGTTTCTGACTAAGGCTTGTATTTTGGTTTTATATACCGTACTTCTTCCTTGATGATCAAGACCGGCATGTTACTGTGAATGTGAACCGCTACCGCTTCACCAATGATATGTGGTTCCAACCGGACGGCGCCACACAGTGAATGTTACAATCGATTTATTGAAAACCAAGATTTGTGAAAGTTTTATCTCACGAAATGGCGCTGTCAATTAGTCGCCCGTGCTGGCCACGCAAAAGCGCTCTTATTAAAAAAGCCGGTACATTTTAAGTGTTCTTTTGGGAGAAATTATGGCTTTTTGAAATAGTTCTACGCCCTTTGTTGATCGCCGGAAACCTTTTTCAGTCTATCGACACTCTTAAAATATATATTTTATCCATTTGAAAACGTGTTTTCGAAAATCAAACTTTTTACTGAAAAAGTCTTCTTCAATGGAAGTTTTCCAGAGCAAGTCTTTTCTTTGAGTCTTAAAGCCTTAGTTAACACTTTTATAACCTCTATATTCTCTGTTAAGTTTGCTACCTAAAAGGAAAAGTCGGAGATCCTATAAAATATTTGTAAATAAATGTTTGGCGTCCCGAGATCAGTAGATTTAGCCAACTCCGTTTGTCTGACCGTCAATTTGTATCTATAAAATTGTGGCAATACACTGATAATCGTATACGCTACCTTAGCCTTCTTTATCTTCCAGTAACACTCAACTTTGGCACGTAGCCTATAAATTAAATCCTCATTTCCCCCGCAGTATTCACCAAAGATGTTGCAAAACTATCACCTTAACCTCTACACTCCTCGGCCGGCTTAGCTCATCACATGCTGGTTCACAATACTTTGCCACGAGAAGGTCAAATTAGGGTGGCCAGTGACATTGAAATACAAATAAGACACAGCAGGAATGCTTTTCTTTTCGGAAGTAGTAAATTTGTACATTTGCTCATACATATATACGAGGATGCACATATGTGAGACCTCTCCAACAAAGACCTATAATAAGAATCACCACCAAGCCGCAAGCAGCACGTAAATTATCCAACAATTTCGTTTCGACTTCAACTTTCAACCACCGAGTGAGTTAGTTTGCCCTCGGGTAAGTCGAGACAGCTGACCAACGCATATCCGCATTGAAATTACTTTCCAACACACATATGAAGACTGACTGCATAGCCAGCAGCAAATATCAACAGAATTATCTAAGCACAACAAGTGTGGCTGGACTCAATGGAATTGCCGAGGAAAGTGTTAGACATCCCATGTATGTTTGTGCATAGACAAGCATTTCAACCCCTGACTTTGGCATTTGTTGTATGGCATGTGTTGGTCATGCGACCGTAATTTTCGACATTTGCTGGACAGTGTTGCATGTGTGCGTTTGTATACCAGCAGCCAACAAAATAGACACATTTATGAGCAAAACACAGCGTCCCTCGGTTCTTTTTGTTCAACGAACCACCGCTTACTGCACTCGTGAACTACCACTACTTTTAAACTGTTTGTATTTGAGCCATTGAGTTAAATGCTTTACATTGTAGCGAGCTCATTCCTTCAACCACTCATCCAACCAACCATCCATTCAAACTTCCAATCCATGCAAGCTATCTCTAGTATCTGACTATCTGCTGCCAGGCATTCCCTGCCCACCATCAATGACCTCATCGAGCTGCAATGGTTGAGCTCTAACTACCTGCTCCACACACTACTCTTACCGAGTCCACTCGAACATTCAACGAATTCCGCCCCACTTCATGTGAGTACTGGCTCTGCACTTCAGCAGCAAGCAACAAAGCATCCAGCGTGCCAGCGGCCGAAATTCGTTCGAAAAATAAGACTGAAACTGTGTGTGCCACACAATACATTGCTGCAGCTCATATTAGTGGGTGCTACTCTTGCCTGCCTGCCTTCTACTGCGTATGCGTGTTGGCCAAACAATCTACAGCTGGCGGCTGCAGTACAGCAGACAGCACTTTTATCTACAATAAATTAAAATCTGCTTAAATGCCCGGTTGAGTACCAACAACGGCTCGGTAATAGCTTAGACAACAACGAGCTTATGCACCGTCTGCTTTCCCAAGCCGGCACCAACGAGCTTCAGCCAGCTATCCAAAGAGCTCCAGTCAGCAATCCCACCGGCCAACCAGCCTGCCTTTGCCGTTTTGTTCCTTTGGTTCCTCGGCTGGTTTGATAGTTTAACGCCAGCGGGTGTTTTCAAGCAATCAAAGATTTCCCTTGAATATTCTTGCTATGTTTTCCTTTTTGTTGTTGGCAATGTTGCATGCATGTTACTATCTTATTGTTGTAGTCTCGATATTTATGGTTAGTGCAGTTGTTATTGTTTGGTCGCTCTTGACGTTTTAATGTTGATGGCCTTCAGGTCGTTATGGCATCAGTGATGACTGGCATTCTGTTATGGATGCGTTCGCCTGTACATAATTCTTTATAGGTGGCCAGAGGGGGTGTACAATAAACGCATATATTCTTGAGCGCACATATGGAAGCAAAGCTTTGGAAATATTTATAGATGTGTGCTTGTAAAGATATTGACGAAGAGAATATGCCAGATGATCTAAGTTCGTAAGTTTTCTTGACGGTCATATATGGTTATTTAGATAGATGAAAAGTGAGCAAGCATATGCAGTATTCCTACGAAATCTGTAGTGATTTTGGATAGAAATTAACTTGGATCAATCGGGAGTGATTTTGGATAGAAATTATCTTGAATCATGCTAGCCGAGCCCACTTGGAAGAAAGTATTAAAAAATTCTATACCCTTTTTAATTTTTTTACCTTATGACCTTATGTTCCAAGTCGTTTCTGCTCTCACTGCTACTCTCTAAAGGATAGCGTTTAAAGAAGCTCTACAGTATTACATAATTTCAGCTAAATATTATCGATTTCTCCTTTAGAACTAGACATCCAGTAAGCTCCATCAAACACCTCATTCCATCAGATAAAAAGAAAAACTTGTAATCTTTTGGCTGTCATCACTCTGCTGGTCTCTCGAAGAATGGAATTAAAAGACGATCTACTTCTTCGACTGATTCTCGTTTCCAGGCTTGATATTTATTACAGTTATGGTTCAGTTGGTCTAACTATCCAACATTTGAACGATCCTCACGTATTTTATGTCACAACCATGGTCTACCTCAACTCTAGCTTCCAAATGATTCATTACATACGTCAATCAGAGTTATCTTTATACAGATCCTTCGGAACATACGAAGCTGATTCTAAGTATTAATTCCTAACTAAATATTGTACAACCTCGGCAAGACTGTTTGATTAAAAATTAACTTCAGAGACCTTTTCATGGAAAAAAATATAAAAATATAGTTACGCTAAAACTTTAAGTAAGATTTGAATTCATGTCATTGAACTCTAGTGCCTTAACCAATTTTTAAGCAAAGTACTAGTTTTTTGTGAAACTTTCTTCGAGGTTTCCTGAAGTGTCTTGAGAAACTTTTGTCTCATAACTTCTGCTTTGTCAAACTCCATGAATATTCTTGGTAGTTTGGTCTCTTTTGATCAACAATTTTCGAATTATTCCATATTTTATTCAGTCTGAAGATAGAAATAATATTAACTTTCAAATATGCCGCTTCTAACAGCCGAAAATTGGCAACAGCGCTATGCTACGCAATTTACTTCGCAACTCCGCTGAATCATCCGCCTTTCATGCCATTCTACCGCTTGTTGTTTTTGTTTTTTTGGTTAGCTTGCCACATGCAACGCACTCATTACGCCACATTCATTGTGCATTCTCATTCATTTTGGCATAACACCGTCAATGGACACGTTTCTACATTTTTTAAGTCCCCCGGGGAATGGCAGCGAAGCAGCAGAAGTGGCGGCAGTATATAACCGCGTGCCACAAAGGCACAGGCTCGCATTGTGCGGAACAATACCTTTGCGCGTAAGAGCTTAAGCGCGTTTGTGTCGACCAACACTGCCACCATTCGGCTGCTTAGAGAGGTTATTGTGCCGCTGGAGCCCCATTTTGTTGCTGCTCTTCATTGCTATCTTTTGCTAAGTACTTTTTTCCACCTTTTCTTTATGTTATTTTATTTTTTTCTGAATCGCAAAACAATGTTGCAGATGAACGTTGAATTGCGTATAAATTATGCGCCACAAAAATCGCACTTCAAGTTGCCGACCACTCGCTCGACTTTTGGTCTCCTAAGAGCAGGAAGATAGATTGCAATAAAAGCAAAATATAACAAATAATGTTAATGATAAGAAAACACAAAGTACTTATACTCACTCCCAGAATCCCTGCGCATTAAATGCATATTTCACTCAACATCTATTGGTTTAGCGCCTGAGGTTATGCTATACTTGAGTACATATATATGTATATAACGAGCATATTTCTTTCGCATCACGTGAACTGCGCTTTAACTTCGTTGTGCTCGTGTGGCAATTGCGTGCTTGAGCAGCTGCTTAGAACCGCATGGCCTGCGGGCACATAACTGCTGCTATAATTTACTTCTGTCCGCCCGTCTGCTTGGTGTGCTCAGCTCAGCTCAGCTACACTACGCCTACTCTAGTTCTTTAGGGGCTCACGCGCTGCCATCTTTAATATTTAACTATGCTTAATTTAACTCTAAATCACACTCCAGGGGAGTAGGTTATACCAATCATTCCATTCCGCTTTTCTCTTGTTCTACCAGTTCACTTTGCCGCCCAACCGCCACTCCGGCCGTCGCTTGTTGCAACAAAGTTTTCTCACTTGTTTGTGTATGTTCCGTTTTCAAGTCGCTGCTCGTCGATGAATTTTGAATTTTTAATGAGCTCATCTTCTGGCAATCTTGCTGTCCCTTCTCCTTTAAAGCGACTTGCCTCCTTAGCGCCAGCAATTCGCTTGCATCCCATGGTGCTGTTAAAATTTTTTGCTTGTTTGATATTAAATCTATTTGATGGCATATTAAAAAAGCTGCAGTTAAACTCCATAAATATATTTTAAAGATTTCTGCAATAAAATGGGATTGGATTAAGGACCTGTAACTGAAATGGGCTCCCTGCGGCGTACACGAACTGCGGGGTGGTGGTTGTTATCCATGCAATTGATGTTCATACTTTAGGACTGAGGGTGGAAAGCAGGTAAGAGGGTTCAATAAATAATGGACTCATTTGGCGTTTGGCAATGGACCATCATACAAATCGAATATTCGCAACTATTTTACGTAAAATAAAATCGTATTAATGCAAAAGAGCAACAAATTTACTGGGATTATGCGAACGTGTGAAGTGTGAACGCGTTATAATAGGAATGTAGTGACTTTCTGAATTTTCCGATGTCATTTTGGTCCACATGCTTGACTGAAAAGGAAGGCTTTGGAGCGTCAGACTCCAGCGCCATCTTTTGGTCTTTCGAACGGTAACCAATTAAGTGTTATCCAGCAACTTTGTGGATTTAGTAAAATACCTGATATTTTTCCACCCCAGCTGCTCAATGCCTCTTAAGTTAGAACGTAGGGAGACGTGGGAGATATCCTGTCTCAACTGCTTGAGTGCTACGCATATGCAAAAGTAATGTTCCAGCGTCTCATCATCCTCCATTCATGTTTTGGATTCCACCGAATTCACTTTATAAATTTTCTGAATGAAGAAGAATAGGAATCTTGTGACGATCGCTACAATGTTTTTGATTTACCTCTAGCTTCAATTATCTCCACTGCCTTTGTGGAATGTGCTGAGCTGCTAGTGTTCCAAAACATATTTGGTCCACATACTTCTTACTTGTATTTATTCTCAGCGCATATCCTAGAGCTCTGTGGAAATTCGGATACTTAAGTTCCATCAATTCAAATGTGAGCTGTTTCATTTCAGTTCACTCCATCGTACTTTCTTGTTTTGCTTACCTTCCCAAACCAGCCGATTCCAAAGGGATTCATAACTTCTCGCCCAAGGATTATCGGTTAATATTTTTGCAACGTATTGTCCTATAATTCATTTTTCTAGTTATGTTCGGAACCTGAAACAGCGTATCCTTATCTACCTGTTCCAAAAAAACCCTATTTGTCCCTGTCCCGAGATCGCGAGATCAGTTTATCCATTTGCAACCAGTTCCTCTTTACTAACAGTGTAAAGTGGAACAGTGTTGGATTCTGGTGAATAGATAATCAATCAATATCTTCTCTAAGTTGAATATCGCTCTAAACTTTCATTCAGATATGATTCCTTAAAATTTCTCTAATAATAGATCTAAATTGTTATACACTCTATCAAAACACAATGACTAAGTTGGCTCTGTCATGCAACGAGAATGGACAACAAGAGAACGCAGAAGAAAATTATAGAGACCATGGCATTAAAGCAAGAGAAGACCGCGGTCAAGATGTATTGACAAACTTGATGAAGACATAAACACGCTTGGCATACAAAATTGGAAGGAAACTGCATATAACCGAGATGTCTGAGACCAAAGCTCAGAAAAAGTTGTAGCTCTCAAAAATGATGAAAACAGAGCTCAGGTTAATGGAAGATGACAATGTCTATTACCTCAGCCTTAGTTTTTGCACTGGTTACTCTCTGAAAAGCTTCAGTAAATCGGAGTTTCAATTCCTTAGCGAGATCAAGGGAGCAAATTTGACCCTCGACGTCAAATAACTCTTGTGACTTCTTCTGTATTCGATACAATCTGAACATAAAATAAAATTTTAAACTATTTTTTTGTTTACTGTGTTTCTTCAGACTGTTCAATTTGGGAAGGACCGTTGGCATTTATGAACAAAAAGTCTTACGTCTTTTAGAGATAAGAATATAAGCACACTTCTTTCAAAACCTAAGCAAGGCACTCGCTCTATAAGTGGACTCTAGGTACTTACTCAAAGTGTAACTGCCGTAAGAGGTTTAGAGGTTGCGACATACCTTTTTATAAGTTATTTTTTTATTCTTGAGGACCTTGTACACCCAAATAAATATTCTAATATTGATTTCTACTTAATTTTTTCTCTTTTACAGGAATTACGCGACTGTGGCGCACCGTGTCATGCCATGTTCTTCCCGGAAAAAGAACGCACTGTACTCCGCTACTGGGTTGGCTCGTGGGCGGCTGTCTGTGTGGCAAGTTGTCTATTTACGGTAAGTGTAAAATCAACAAGTTTAGTAGAAGTACTTAGCATGAGTAAACGGCGTAAACTAATTTAGTTATTAGTGCAAATTATGATTGATTTCGCGTGCCAAGAAGCCTGGTATACGGGTGAAAGATTCGTAGTTTAGTGAGAAACCATAAATCATTGTGCAACCAGAACTCGCTGCTTGTTGGCGAAGTCGTAGAAGGTAAGAGTATGTGCACTAGTTGGCATATAGATATTAGAGTACCGTACATCACTCGTCTAGAAGCTCTCTTTACCTGCCAGCTGGCAGTGCACCGACAATATCAGTTTCGCAGAAGGAAAAGAAGCAGGCAACGGAAGCAATATGGCGCCAAGTAAACATGGCAAAAGAAATGCCAACGCTTAAGTGAGACAGGCGAGCGATGTCGGAAAGTTGTAAACACCGGCATATTGCAAATACTCGTGTACAAAATAAAAAACATTCTTCGTGTGATATATTACCTGTCAACGTCTCGCTTTTTCAATAACTTGAGCTAAAGGCAAATCTGCGCAGCAGCTGCAATCTGTACAAATGTCAACAGCATGCCAGCAATGAATTGCTTTGTACATTCACAAAATGTGTGGGTATGGCAACAACTTTGCTGGGTCTTTTGATTTGTTAAATTTGGATAAATATTCAATTTCGTTTGAGTGAAGACATGCTTCGATATACAAGTATCCGTATTTCAAAGGAAGGACTCAATATCTTACTTATGAGAAGCCTTTAATTGCTGAAGAATAACAAGTTTTTATACTCCTTGTCGTTATCTCGAACTTTTTTTCGTTCCTCCAAGCTCTTTGTACTATTCTTCTTCGCTCTTCGGTAATCTGTTCCAAACTTTTAGAAATTAACTGTATAACGTTATGACACCAATGAAATGAGTACTGGTTTGCGAGATCTCAGTCATTCCTGGTATTTGATATTTTGAAGTGGAGACCACTAAAGTCAAAATCTAATCAGACTTAATCAATTCTAACCTCTCTGCAGTGTTCACAACCCTTAGGTAAACCAGGACTTGTAAGGCCTTCTGGCTCGGAGTAGAACATAAATGGTCCACGGAACTACTAGCTCTTAACAAGTTTCACACGGCCGTAATGATAGGTGTCCTAACTGGAGACTGTCTCAACTTGTCAATGTTGCAGGGATGAAGATGATGTGGCTACGCTTTTAAACTTTCTCCTCCACTATCGAGCTTTCGTCAGCTTAGGGCGGAAGTATCTCGGTTGCCACACTTTCTACGAACGTGGCGAAGGCGCTTTGTAGATATGGGAATGTATTTTAGTTTTATACTTGTATTTAGGAGTTCTAGGCATCACAACAGGCGTCTCTAACAGTTCAAGTGGATTCCACCCAGTGGGCGGAGTTAGAATTTACCCTCGGTAGGGTATGCCTGTCGTAAGAGCCAACTAAAATCTAAGATGCACTATGTCTATAATTTGGCTTGGCTTGAAAGTTTAGAATAGTCTTGTCAGAAATAGTGCTTTAATACTCAACTTGAACTGCTACTTTGAATGTGATTACTTCCAATGAAAATACATTTGAAGTTTAAGCGAAAAGTGTCACAAGGTCTGACCGGAGACTTAAATCTACCACGGGGAGTAGTTAGCTCTTGGAGTTCGCTCCAATCTGCCCTTTGGGGAAATTTGCGATGGCTGCAGTTTACACCTAAAGGCAAGTAGAGCTGAAAATTCAGTTCAGTGTGGGGTCGCACTGTGGCCGAGTGTCGGACTTACAATACGCACCCGACCAATGTAGAAAAGGTGTCCCTTTATAAAGTGCACCCTTTCTATAAATTGAGATATGTATAAGGTTAGGTAAATTAAATTACAACTTGGTCTGAATATTTGCTGAAACTGCTTTGTAGCTTAGACTCTCCGAGAAGCTTAAAGCATTTCTTTTCAATAATTTCTTAGCTGTCCTCAAATATATTAAAAAAAAATTCCTAAACACCAGTTTAGCGATCTCAAAAGCCAAGTGTAGCTTAAAATATTGTATTATGTAATCGTATGCAAGTCATGTGGGTATGTTAATTCGCTTCGGGTCTATCTATTTGTATTCTCTGACAGCCATTGCTTTTTCTGTTTTTTCTTACATTATTTTGACAGATTTTTGTCGCTGGCGTTGAAATATGTTTTACTGTCAAACTCAGCGAAAAAAAGCAACACTGTGTGTGGTGTGAGCGGCTGTTTTTTGGCGTCGGTTGGTGGTAATATTTATATCATGTAACAAAATATATTTTTTTGGTTCCTCAAAACATTTGTATGGTTATAACATATATGTAGATGTATATGTGTAAAAAGTTGCATATATTTAAGAATGTATTATATGTATAAATCATGGGAAAAAGCATAAAAAATGGTGAATATAACATACATACAGACTTACATAGCATTATATATATAGTATATAAAAGAACTAAGACGTGGGCACCGAGCGTTGTGCATTTATTATAAATTGATGGATTGCCTACATAAATATAATGTGACATAACGGTTACAAACGGTATTTTGGCGTATATTATTTATAAACTTAATTTTTAAAACTTAATCATGAAAAATTAATATATTCTGGTGGCTTAAATCAGACTCACAGCCTCGTTGAGGAGACTATTTTATAAAATGTTGGAAAAAACTTAAAGGCTTGGAGAACGTAGCTTCAAAACAATTAAAGGATCAAAATTCAGTCCTGCAGCCCGAAATTTTTGGCATAACAGAAAGTGTCAAGTGAATAGCAAAGTGGTAGATAAGCCTCTCCGTAGCGCCTATACTAAGTCTCACTACGCTAAGTTATGCAAGGAGTCAATAAGCAGAGGATTGCTTTAAGGGATGGTTCTTAGAGGAACACCTTGGATCTTGGAACACTAGCTACAGAAGGAATAAAAACAAGTTACTTTAGGCTAATGTTGATGGTAGACAGGCCACCATCTACCATTGGGCAAGAAAAAACTTAGTAACATTGTAGGAGGGGTCCCCACAGGGCATCTACCTTTAAGATCTCACATTAGGCTGAGCACAGGCCACCAAGGCCAAGAGCAGAGCATAAATTAAGAAATCCAGCAAACTGTCTGCACGGAAGAAACCGCTTCCCCTAAGCCTGAATCAGCGAATGCAAACAGGCAAACATACAACAGGGCCCGGCTAGCAACCGAAGCTCGTGAAGTGGATACAACTCTCCAAGGAAGTAATTTTATTTTAGAGATAAAAGCAAAAGAGAATAAAGCGGTTTTAAGCGCTAGTAAGCGAGTAAAAATGGGGTATCTGAACTAGACGAGTTCTTCGATAAAATCGGTAGTGTGCATCGGAACTGTATAAAAGCAGAAAGAGATAAATTAGTCGCGATTCACACAAAAAGCTTACATTTTTAAATTAATTTCACTTTGTGGAAATCACTGCTTCACTTCTTAAGTCCGATCAAACATTCGACATAATTTTTTTGGAACAAGTAAAACTTAGTAATCATCGACAAAACTGCACTGGTTAATTAAGTTGAAGAAATGGAAAAGATATATCTGTTAGAAGAATAGTTTAGACCAGACAAATGTATCTGCTTTCTATCTACTGAATGTTAGGATAACACTATCTACCTCAGGTAATTCGATAAAAGATTGTTAAAGCAAAGGTCCTTAGAATATTATGCTGCACTAACCTCGTGGATCCTTGATATACCAGCAATAATATTTAATTAGAGAGAAATATTAATGTGTACAGGAAAAATGGCACGCAACGGCTGTTATGAATTAGAAAAACCTGTTATGAATTTTAATTATATTTTAATTTTTATTCATCAAATAACTAATACTTATGTGTAGTTTAACACACTTTGTCTCATCCCATTAATTACACTCAGTTATCGGTGTGAACAGAATAATAAAACCCAGACCGTATCACATTACTCAAATCCGAGATATAGAGGCCAACATATGTATATATCCAGCTTACAACTTCCGCTCCTATCAACCGGCTGACATCTCATAATAACTGCCACAACAAATTAACACACCTTCCCCAACTAATAGCTACTATTTATGCTAAAAATTCAACACTCCCTAAATAATTATTCACGGAAATGCCACCTACCCACATTCGAAAATCGTTGCGACGACGGCTTTCCGCTTGGAAAATCTTCAAACTGTAATTTACAGCATTTTAATGCGACTAAATTTCCACTGACAGCCAACAAACAAAGCCAAACGTTTCGTCTTTTTTTTTTGCTTTAAGGCGAGCGGTGACCGAAACAATGCCAGCGAAGACAGTAGAGCGTTGATAGACACACCTCAAAAACGATTTGTGTCGAGATAATTTGTAAAATTATAGCTTAGCAGCGACTTTTAGCTGCATGAATTATATTAATACAAAAAATGATTTGCATTTTTGGCAGTTAAGGAAGATTACTGGGGGTTTCTACCATTGGTACTGTTTTTGTATTGCATTCAATTGTAATTCTTTTTATAGTTTTCCAATTTTCTTCTCATTTTTTTTTCAATTCTTCTCCGCTTGCTTTAAATTCTTTCCATGCTTCTTATTATCTCACGTAGAACAGTTATGACAGTTGGTGGTATCGCTCATTCATCGATTTTGTAGTTCTTGCTGTTCTTTATCTTTTCTAGCTCACTCTATTTTCCCTTTTTTTGAACCATCCATCAGGGGAAAAATAAATCTTTTTCAAAACAGTTTTTTCTTCCAAACTTCTAAATTGAATTGTTAATTGTTGTCAATTCCATCACTATTTACCAAAATCCTAACCAAAGTCCGTGTCGAACAAAGGGTCCAAAAGTCCGTAACAGTCGACTTAACTAACTGCTAAGTTAAGGTCTAAAGAGAAGAGCCAGATCAGAATGCCTTAAATTCGGATTTATTATTGTAAAGCTTTCAATTGCAACGAGTCTTATAGTGGACTTCTCGAATATTTTCTTCGCGGAGTCACGCCACTTTTACTCCACCAAAATGTTTCCTTCTACTCTTCCATCTCTCTAAAGGGATTTTTATGGAGTCTGATCCTTAAAATATATTAGGTTGTTATCTAGTTTTGACTTTGGTGCTATGTGGGGAATTTATCGAAGTAATTTATCTTAGTAGTTTGGGTCTCGATGGCAATTTTTGCAATGCAAACCCATAATTTCGTCTGGTTTATATCAGATCAGAGTAAGTGCCTGATATATTCTCTTTAAATTTAATAATCAACTCACTCTGAAAGAGTGATTTGTGATTCTAATGTTCTCGGTAAGTCTCCAGAAGAAAAAACCTTAATTAAAATTAGGGAACTGAGTTTCCATGGTACTATATATCATCATTAGTCGACGATTTTTTTCGGCATATTCTACCTCGCTGCTTTTAACTCTATATCGGTCTTTTAAATCAATTTTTTCGGAAGTTCTAACATAAAATCGACAATTTAAGATTAGATCTTTGGACTTTCATACATTTTAGTAGAACACACCATACCCGAGCCTTAAATTTAGAGCCATACAAATTGTTTAACAATTATATTCTTATGCCCGCTGCTGTATAAACGAAACTGTTTCTTTCTTCACAAAAAAGTACTGCTAAACTCTTGAAATTTAAGTATCATGCCTCCTCGTCTTCATACACTCGCACAATAGCTATTTTGCCTCATGCCACCATAGTTGCTCGGTCGTTTTTCATTGCTCGCAAAGAGTTGCTTACAAAGAAATCAATTTGTTATTCTACACACGCCACAAGTTGTGGCATAACAGTTTGTTGCATTGTTTTGTCATTTCAATTTGTTGCTCGTAACTTTTTTTTCAAATACCGACGCTGTACACTGGGGAGTCGAAGAAAATAAACAAACATTTTTTATGCCATTTTTGTGTGAGAATTCGTCGATGACTCGGTTTCGTGCTTACTTTGAGAATTTTTGAAAAATGCTAAATTATGTGGCGGCCAAATTGTTAAACTCTGTGTTTAATGTACTACTTGCCACAGGCGGTGGCAACCAGCCAGTCTGCAATTAAAGGGGCGAATTCAGTAATATTTCTGAAATGAAATTATTCTGTTCGAAACCAAAGTGCCTAATGGCAGGCTGAACAGGTTTAATAGATTTATTTTTTACCAATGCCGGTAACGCCCGCGCATTGTTTGAGATATATTGTTGTGTATATATGTATTTAATATATATGGTTGTATATGTATGTATGTATATACTATATGTAGGTGAGAGCACGCATGTCCGCCGCCAAGCCAGCACATAAATTAAATTTAATTGTCATATCGGCTGTTGGAGTACAAATGTGTTGGCGTGTGGTAGGTAAACGGAGTGACGGGAAGAAATAGAACAGAAAATACGAAATTAACATACAAATGGCAAACAAAATAAAAAAATTATTGTATAATCGTTACATTTACCTTTTTCTGCTTTATTTCTATTATTTTCAGCCTTTCATTGCTATTGAAGCATGAGGCGTGAATTTGTACACCATTTAGTCGTTTTGCGATAAGCCATCAAACAGTTGTGCGAAGTAAAATGGCATGTGTGCTGGTAAAAATTTTAAAAAGTGGTAAAAAAAATTCAAAACTATTCAAACAGTGCTCTTTTCAGTACTTACACCGTAGTAGTTTAGTAATTTTTCCTATTAAAGCTCTCATACTCTCTCCTTCTTCAAATGTAACCCTGAAAACTTGGATCACTCTATCACAGAGGCCACCCCTGGTGGCTGATTTTCTACTCACATCCCGATGAGGAATGTATGGACGGGGAGAAGTCGCTGGAAAAGAGCTGCAGTAAGCTTTTCACAAATGGGTCGAAGCAAGGAGGGTGATTTTTCTGAGAGGAGCTCTCCGTCAATCTTAGCCTTAGGCTTCCGGACCACTGTTGAGTTCTTCGAACAGAAGTGTCTGCTATTAAGGTGTCAGTTGAGGTACTGCTGCAAATTGCAGCTTATTTCAGGGAGGTGAGTATTCACTTTGACTGCAGAGCAGCAATACTAGCGCTGTGATGGCTTACTGTACGCACAAAGGTAGTCTAGTCTGTCCTTACCAGAAATAGCATCAAGCTACTTCATTATTAGACCCGTTTGAGTGTCTGTTCTTTCTAGCAACTGCCAAGCCGATGAGCTTGCTAGAGATATCACCAGCACCTCGCTCATATCGGAGTATAAACGAGTTGGATGTCCGTTGACAATTTGCGTCCTAGCACTGAACCTATGGATCTCGCGTACATTGAACAAGTGTACGTCGACGACCAGCTCCTGTGCGACTGCGAGATCCTTGGAACCTCGAGAAGAACGTAGGAGATCTACTGCAATGCTTGCTATTAAGTTCAATTTGCCGCAATTAGATTAGTTCTAACTGGGCATTATCCAATAGATATTCTTTCTGTAAAGATAAAAATACAGTCGGACGTAAATTGCAGGCATCCAGGTACCTTGACTGAGGTTGAAACATCTCGGCAGTCATACCCTTGGAGAACCAGAAGACAAAGCCGAAACTGATATTGGCCATCTTCACAAATTTGCGTTTTGCTCAAAGCGCTTTGTCAATTTTTGAGGGTCTTAACGATCTATTTTAAAAACAGTTCTAGGTACAATACAGGACCAGCATTATTTGCTGTGCAAGTGTGGTTTCTACTAGGATGGATCGGATCGGATTTAACCTAATTTAAACCTCTTATCGGTCAGCATTGCAGCTTTAGGAGTTCCCGCAGGCTACCAAACGATTATGCCTTATTCCCAAAGTTCGGCTGGCGAAAAATGAAATAAGAAAGAATACAACGAAGGAACATCGAATTCTTCTATCGAATTTCTTCCATTTACACTTAAGTTTTTCTTCAAATATGTACACCATATTGATAAAGTTTGGAGAGCTAAATTTTGGTGCTTTTAAGCATTTATAGTCCTCCTTAGCAACGGGTTTAGTTTATCTTTGTTTGAAATGGGCTAAGCTTCGTGTATTCTCTGGCTTTGTTATCAGTTCCACTTAGAACCCATCTGAAGCGATTTAGTTATTAAAACATACTAAGAGTTATCTCTAAATGCCTCTTATCTATTTCCTTACTGCAATTGTAGTTTACTTACTGGTTTCCATGGTAGTGACCATTTCGATAAAGAGAATGGATAATTTTTAGTGATATCTGCAATAGTTCAATTATATTTGACGCCATATTTCCTTCAAAAACTATATTGGCTTTGAAGAACTACAAAGATTTTCGTCCTTCGAACGAACCTGTGTTTGCGGAGAAAAATGTGATCGAGTAACTTGAGTTCCATTTCGAAAATGATGGCTTTTTCAGGGAGTTTTTTACGTCCATAGGTATTGCCAAATACGTCAGGTCTATTCAACATTGCTTCCATTGTGCTTCTGAGTATCGTGATAGTATTACCATGAATAATTCTGCGAAGCTCTTGATATGATAAAAAATACCGGTCTCGATGATCCTATACCTGATGGTATTCATTCACAAATACTTAAATTTTTCCAGAGTTTGACTCAAGTAACTCAAGACTACCACAGAAATATTCGGTTTTTACTATTTAAAGAAGGAAGATTATATGTTGTCATAGGTAAATTGATGCAAAAACCTCTAAATGGGTTGACTGTCATGAAAGTTGTTATAATAGTACTGAAGTCTTTTTTATCTTAATCGTCAGAAATACCCCAGAAGATCCCAAGTTTTAGAATAAAATGTTCCTAATTTAAAAATGAGGTTATTAAACCTCCACAAAATCACTTTTAGTTTAATTTTTTTGTAATATCTCAATTGTGAAATTTCCCTAATCACCACTGTACCTAACTATAATATAACTTTCACATCGAAATTCGCATAAAGTGATTGTGATTTGTTGACTTTTAGACAAATGAAAAATGACAGCTGTCATAGGTGAATGGCTGCACCAATGACAGCTGTCAATTTGCATGTGAAAATTGGCAATGACGCGCGCGAAAAGCAACTGAAAGGAAGAAAAATCGCATAATTAGTGCAGTTCCGTTGTCAGAAATATATCACAACATATCAATTGTCAAAAAAGCGAAATGTCAACTGTGACAACTCTACCAGCAAACTTGCAAAAACAAATATTACAAAAATTAATGCAAACTGAAAAGACTCAAGTGGCGCTTCAGCAAACGAAAATTGGTGAGTGGTATAGTTTGCTGCGACCATTCTAACCAAGTCATCATTAATCCTTGTCAGTGGTGTTCCACACTCACAAATACATATATGTATGTTTGTGTGTGTATAACCGAATGCACTTGCAAAAGTCAAATGTGTTGTCAAACTAACAAATTGAAAAATGAACAACTAACAAGCTCGAAGTTACGCATACTAACGATGTCATTTTCTTTGAATTAATGCTGTATGTAGAGGTGTATATAATATAGTTATATATATATATTTCTATATATATGTGTATGTAATGTAAGTGCTTGAATATGTGTTCATTTTTCTGTGCAACAAACCAAGTAACAAGGGGCATAAGTCACAAACAAAAGCTTTATTTGATGACTTCACTTCGTTAGTGGATGCTGTTGTTGTTGCTTGTAGTTGGTGTTGTTGCCGTTGATGCTCATACTCTTGTTGTTGCTTTGTTTGATGAATAGTCACTCCTTCAACTTCAGGCTCAACAATATTATACAAGTCATTCCACTTTCAACAGCAGAAACACGCTGGTAATGCTGAGCCAACTGACGCCTGAGTTTGTGGCTGGTTGACTTGACGCCGGATCGTACCGCATGACATAGGTGCTTTTCTGGTTAATTATATGTGATATTCGTACAACCTTATATGAAGACGAAAGTTTGAGACACAAATTCTGTGAGCAGAATGACCTTAGATCTGGCTTGTACTCACGTTTTTCTACTCCTTAAAGTCCATCACGCTGAATTTCTTCTCTTAATATCCAGTTAAAAGAACATTTAAGCCTTCACAATGCTAGTATTCATCCTCAGGAATTTCAAGTTTAGATCTATTTTCTTTAATGTTTCTTTAGGGTTGTTGTCTCTTGAAGTGAAACCTATGTAGGGAAGCTTAACGTTTCTATGACAGTCATGTCTATGTAACCGGAACGGACATGGAATTTTGACTGGAACGGACAACCTGGCAGTATTCCTCTAAATTACTTCCGGTATATTTTCTGCCGTAAAAAGCAGGCAACCATGCAAGTAGACCCTTCCATCATGTTTATACTTGTATGTTCAATGACATCCGCTTGTGAATTTATAGCCAGCGATAAGATGAAATCCTAGTTTATCGAGCTAATTAGTTCTATATTTTGTGAACTGAGTCATAGTTACTCCAAAGTACTCCCCATACCCGCATGCAACGCCTTCTTGAGTTATGGCGAATATGAGACTGCCTGAAGAAGAAGAAGAATAATTTTAAAATTGTACTACAAAAAAGATTCTTATTCCTTAGCAAGTAATATTAAACCTTCAGTACCCGTTCTTTGGACCCTCCCTTTGCATATGCATTAAAGATCCGTTGTCTGAATCGAAATAATCACTGTCCTATAATGGGTTCGACTTTCTCACTTCAGCGGGTAACATTAAGTCTTCCTATTTCTTAATTTTCTTTAAGCGTCCGCAGATTGAGTCTTATCGGAGTTGGAATTAATTGCGGTTCTAGTCAACTTTTTCTCGGCGGCAGGTGGCATTAGTGTTTCAATACCTGTTCTTTGAACCCTCTCTTTCCATTTGCTTTGAGGGTCCGAAGTCTGACAGAGTTTGAACTAATTGCTGTCCTATAATCAATTCGATTCGATTTAGTCTCGGCCGAAACTAAATTTGAAGTTATGTTAAACAGAAGTTTCTAATAATAGATACCGGTCTTTAGCAGGTTATACTAAACCTTTAATAGCCGTTAATTAGAATCTTCATATACATATGTTTTAAGTCTGAGTCTTGTCGGAGTAGAACTAATTGCTCTTTTATTTTCAGTTCCACTTTCGCTATCTTCGGTTTCTAAACGAAATTTAAAATTATATAAAAAGAAATTCCTTACAAGATATATCGCTCTTTAGCAGGTAGTACTATTCCACTAATATCCATTCCTTGGATCCTCCATTTGCATTTGCTTTAAAGGTCCGAAGTTCGGTTCATGTTGAAGTCGAACTAATTGCTTTCATATCAACCGTATATTTTCGGCTACTGTATTGCATTTGATGTGTCTGTTTTGATGATATAGTCTCGTATGTGTTGTTGTTGTTGTAGCGGCAAAATTCTGTCGAGTTGACAGTCCTCGACCGGATAAAAAATCTGGGTCCGTTCTGGTTACGTAGACCCGACTGTCATGGGAACGGTCTTGTACCTGCTAGTAGATATAGCTTGTTAGACGAAAATTTGGTAGAATTGTTCATACTGTCTTAGTAATGTCATAGGTTCTTAGCTGGTTCACAAGTTCTAATGTAAAATCTTTAATTTGAAGGGAACACTTCGAACTGAATAGGCTGTAAGTACATAATCACACACGACCTAAGTTGTATAGCACAAGCCAGGACTTTAACATGGCTCGGCTCTTAAGGTGTTCTAGAGATGTGTGAGCTAAAATTGATAAAGATAATGACCCTTGACTGATCTCCATGCACTAATATATCATGTGACCAAGCCTATATTTCATTCCCTTCACCTTTTTACACTTGTCCTCCGCATTAGATTCCATAAATATTTTGTTACAAAGAAAGGAGCCAAACTGACTCTCACACAAAACACAAGCAACTTTGAGGTTAGTTTTGTAATTAAGAAAAGTCATCAACTGAAATGTTACACCATTGCCATGGCAAACCATTACAGCAACGAATTGCAGTAAAACCGCAAGCGAAATAGTGTCTTTGCATTTATCAACCGCAGATAGAGAATAGCGACTTTACGACAGTGGTGATGTGATCCCCACAAAACCATTGCACCATGGGTGACAGCGTCGCCAACTCCGAGATAAGCGCTGTTGGCGACACAAAAGCGACAGCGACAACAAATGCAAAGTTGGCAACTTCATAGGGTGCAACAACATCATTAACTACCGTTGATTATTATGTGGATAATGTTATCTTGTGGCATGAAATCCTGTAACACTGCAACAACAACTGGCAAAGAACGAGGAACTATTTGAACCACAAACACCGACATGTTTACATACATTATCCGCAGCTGAAACTTCAGCAGCAACACCTCAACATACAAAGTGGCATGCAAGCATATAATTTCGTACACTATGTAGAGTTGAAGTGTGTGCGCGTTGCATGCAACAAATGTCAACTCCGTCACCAATCAGTGAAATGACTATGAATGACAACTCTGACTGCAACGCTGATTGCTAACGCTCGCTGCCAACAGCTTTGCTTGCAAGCAGCTTACACACACCCATACCACATACTCGTAAAAATATATGTGTGTGTGTTTCTATGCAATTTTCTGCTTTTGTAAAGGCGCTACTCGCTGGCGAGGCTGGTGCGTTGTCCTCCGTTGCCTGCTGTGTAATATCAGTAAGTTGGAAATGAGAGGCGTAAAAAATTACAAGCCGAAGCCTATGTCTATGTATGTATGCGTGAAATTCGACACTTAACGAGATTTCCTAATTGCAAACTTAATTAAAAAACTTGAAGAGCATGTCACCACGTTGATTGGGAGTGTATAATATAATGATCTATGTTTCCTAAGTCATTTCACGTTCATAATTTAGAAAATATTTAAGACTTGATGCCAGGAAATATGCAGATACAGGAAGACGAGACGATAAATTAGAGCCTATTTTTGTTAAGGTAAAGGTAAAAAGCCGTTAATTGCGGCAAATTCTCGCTTCTTGGTGTTTCTTTATATAAGAAATGCGGTGTTCATGTTGGCGAGTTTAGTACATTTTACTTCCGCATTAATTCAGAAATACTTAGGTCAGATTAGGTTAAGTTATGTGATTGATTCTAACAAGGACCTCACTTGAACAGCTTAAAACGCCGGTCCATTGTGCTGCCTAAAACTCTTATATAACAGATCATAAGACCCTTCAAATCGATAAAGCACTTTGAGTCTCACAAATTTGTTAAGTTGCCTAATGTCAGTTTCTGCTATGTCTCTTGGTTCGTCGAAAGGAAGACTGCGGAGATGTTACATACTAAGTCTTATAAAGGCTGGGAACTGAAGGAGAAAGTGTTTGGATGTTTCCACCTCACCCACCCCCAAAAAACAATTTGCAGTTTTAGTCCGTTCAAATTTTTATTCTTACCGCAGTGACAATGTCCAGTGAGAACTTCTACTTTACTACTACTTTTATTACTGATAGATGATCTTTGCAAATGGCAAGTAGTTCAGAAAATCTCCTCTATTAAGCAGGAGTGGATCGGCGACCAACGCACGCTTGATCCAGTGCTAGAACGGAAGATACCAATGGAGATTCCACTCGTCGGCTATGTAGTTGCCAGCGATTCTGCTTTGACCAGGCACCCAAACGTGTCTAATGATGCAGTCACTTGATGCTATTTCTAGTGAGGATGGGCAACACTTGACTAATTTTGAACGCTTTGATAGCGAGCTTAACACTGGTATTATCACTGTGCTGTTAGAGTGAATACTCACCTTTTCGAAAAAGGCCTGAAAAACATAACATAGGCTCGGTATCCTAAAGTTAAGATCCACTCCAAACTTCCTTCCTAGCTTTGACTTATCGTTAACAATACTTAGTGTACCTCTTATCCAACGACTCCTCGGCATTCACATATCCCTCACCGTTTCGGAAAAGGTCTGAAAAACACTACATATGCTTGGTATCCTAAAGCTAAGAACCACTCCAAACTTCCTTCCTAGCTTTGACTCATCGTTGAAAATATTTAGTGTACCTCTTATCCAACGACTCCTCGGCATCCACATATCCAACGCCAGGGTGTAATTCTCCGCTGACAACGCAAAGAATTAAAGAAGGAGCGAATTTTGGCTTATCCTTGTTCGATCCTCTTCAAATGTCCAGCTGCTGCACTTCACAAGCAGTCCTTTCCTTCAACTAATCGCTCTGGCCTGTATATTCAATATTAAATAATTTCGAAGACAGGCTCCAACGAGTCTTTGGTGTCAGACTATATTATCATGTATGTAAAATTTTTAAAAATTCCATATTGGTGGAAGGTCCTGGTTTAAAGTTCGTGGTATATATATCAGCAAACCGAGTTGAGGTGACATGGAGTATCGTCGCCATTATCCTTCGTCAAAAAAATTATATCACTGTTATTCCCAACTCAATTTTGCTGTATCCCTCTATAATAACGTTGAAAATGTCGCACAGTTTTGGTACTTGAGTCAGTCAAGGTCAAGGTCAGCTTATCGGAAAAAGAATGTTAGAAAAATATATCGAAATACTTTTCAAGTGACTCATGGAATTGTTTAAAAAAGGCTAAGTCAGTTACATTTTGTTAAGACTTTTATGCCATATACTATATAGAGCTTTAGTAAACTGATTAATTATAAATTCATTTCATTATATATTAACAGGGTGAGGAACCGAATCATTTAGTCCGATATAGTTTTTGAGCTAACTTATAATATTGCTAAAACTCATCAAATCATTTTTGATATATTTACTATATTTTGATTGCAGCTATTGAGGTTTAATCGAAACTAATCTAATCTGATCACTTCTGAAACAAACCAATGCAAACTTATTTTTTACGATCTTTAGAGCTAATTTATTCTAATTTTCGATTTAGTATATACCAAACATATTCGTTTTGTATTTTAATCAAATACAAACGAATATAATCCGATTAATCATTTAACTAATTCCGATTATTCAATTAACTAACTCTAACTAATGTATTCTAAGCAATTTAGTCTTATCTAAAGCATAAAATATTAGCAGCTTTGTATCATAAATCTTGTTATCTTGTGATCTCTTAAGGCAGAATACAACAAAAATCTAAATAATTATTACAATTTCATTAAATATTTTACAAGTCATGCGTGCCTTCAACTCCGCAACTGAGATTTCATTCGCTACAGCTGTAGTCGTTAGTCATTAACTTGTCTAACTGCCAACAAATATGAATTAGTTTATTAGAATTAGTACCCAAGCTCATGTACCATAGTTTATTTTAATTGCATAACAAAACATGCATGTAAATCTAATAATACAATTAATCTTTTGTTCTCACAATTTTTCTCTTTTTCTCCCACATCGGCGTATAGGTGCTGACCTTTCTCATTGACTCGTCGCGTTTTCGCTATCCGGAGCGTGCCATTGTTTTTCTCGCCGTTTGCTATCTCGTCGTGGGTTGCGCGTATGTGGCCGGTTTGGGCGCGGGCGATTCGGTGGCGTGTCGTGAGCCCTTCCCGCCACCGGTGCGTCTAGGGCGGTTGCAGATGATGTCGACCATAACGCAGGTGAGTAAGAAGTGTGAAGAGTTATTTAAATTTTGGAAGAAAAAAAATTAAATGATGTATACATTTTTTAAGGTTATGATTAAAAAAAATGCCTGAATTTTTATTAAAAAAATATTACTAATGAAAATATTAAATATTATTTAAAAAAAAAATTTTAACGTAAAAAGAAAAATTATAATATTGTAAAAAAATTAAAAAAACATTTTTAATCATCAATATTTTTTGTAATTAAATCATATTATAAAAACTACTGAGCCAATGTAAATTCAGGTTATGAAAATTATTTATATTTTTTACTAACTCACAAAAATAGTCATAACAACTTCCATTACTTTACAGTTATGTAATTGTTTGCCCCTTTTGCATTACAACGAACTCAAAGACCATTAGCCAATCACTCAAATGATTAATATCTAAAATATTGCCGCTCAAAATATTTACTATTAATAAGCATTTTTGCATAATATTTCATCACTTACCATAATTAAAGCATTTTTATTACAACACAAATGCAAACAAACATACAATATAACTGTTTCGTGTTTTCTGTTTTTGCACCCGCAGGGTCATCGCCAAACCACCGCTTGCACGGTTTTATTTATGGCGCTGTACTTTTGTTGCATGGCCGCCTTTGCTTGGTGGTCGTGCTTGGCGTTCGCCTGGTTTTTAGCCGCCGGCCTCAAATGGGGTCACGAGGCGATCGAAAATAAATCGCATTTATTTCATTTGGTCGCCTGGGCCATACCGGCGTTGCAGACAATTTCGGTGCTGGCATTGGCCAAAGTTGAAGGTGAGTGCAACCAACAAATGCTATTTACTTATATAACCACAAATAATTTTATTGCGCGGGGTTGATGGCGGGTAGTATGAGGGCAATTTTGTATGAAAGCTCGCATTTACATAAAATAAAATCACAACAAAAGCATAGAAAAGCGTGCAATAACTAAAAGCAACAACACTGGCGGCATGCAACGCGAAATTAAATGGAAAAGCATTTTGTGTAAAGAAAAAATTTATGGAAATCATTTGCCAAATGGCTTTATTTGTGTCGAAATTAAGTGCTGCGTAATTTTCGGAAATGTTTTTATTCGCGTTTGATGGCCTTACACAAGTGAGCAAACAGTTGTTTGCTCTTTTGTAAATGAAAATAATTTTATTTATTTGAAGCGAGTGTTATATACTATGGGCAAAAAATAGTAAGACTCTGTTCATGATTTTAAAATTCTTAATTTCGTTTTCAAGACTTATGTTGTCTTCCTCAAAATAGCTCTCCTTGGCCGCACTAGACTTGTGTCAACATTTTTCCAATTCTCGAAACAGTTGTTAAAGTCAATTTCCGGAATAGTCATCAAATGGCCGATTGTAAGGAGTTCGGAGTGCACCACACCTCGATAATCGAAGAAAAATGACAAGTTAACCTTGATTTTTGACCTGCTTTGACGTGGTTTTTTCGACCAATCAAACGTCTCTTTCCGGGCCGTAAGCATAAGGCCCAAATGATCTTTTAAAATGGTTTCCACTGATCCTTCCGATATCCCAGTGATGCCAGTAAGATCTCTGACTGTGAATCGTCGACTCACAAGCATGAATTCTTTTATATTATTGACGCGTTGATCATCAATTGATGTTGATGGTCGTCCTGGGCGTGGTTCGTCGTCAACGCGTTCTCGACCCTCTTTGAATAATTTGTACCAATCGGAAACACTGTACGATCTAATTTAAATCAAATATATTTCTTCCTTACGTTGCTCCCATTTTGATTCTCATAAAAACCGTCATCCCTATCGGCAAAACACTGTGCCAGCCGATTTTCATAAGCTTCTTTTGAAGCGAGTTTTTCATCAGCAAAATCATTTACCATATACAGGAACAAGTAGCAATCACTTTCTGCCAGCTTATAAGAACTATCTAATCCGCTGCTGGAGCTTTTAGCGGGTATCTATCGGTGTGTGTGGTCGCATGTTGTCCTGATGAAATACAAATTCTTTCTATTGGTCAAAGCTGGCTGCCTCTGAGCGATGTCTGCCCTCAGAGGGTCAAATCGTACAAAGTGAAAGTTCGAATTAAGAGTGTAGGAATGTCTCTCGATTTCACCAAACATATAGCAAACCCTTCTTCACAGTCAATTATGGGTTCGACACCGTTTGTACCGGCTTACCATGGTTCGACCACGACTGTTTGCGCTTGACGTGACTTTGCATCAGCAGTAACAATGCGCTTCAGAAATGAACCGAATTTGTTACGACTCGGCAGCGATATATATTTTTTACAGCAATTAAGGAAAGTCTTTTTGATCTGACAAAGAGTGTGCTCACACTATATAATATATTTAATATATAATATATTTATATATACAGATAGTCAAGCGGCTTCAAAAACACTAATGTCCCGTAGGGGGTCATCAAAGATAGTGAAACATTCGAACATTCTACTTCGTGATAAGCTTGCTTTGGTTCCAGGACAAAGTGATATTCCTGTTATTTTTGAAGGAGATGAAGCAGATGGCCAGAGCAGGCACCACCCTACAATTAGACTCCGGGATAGAGGGAATTTGTATACCTGTGGCTATATGTAAATATTTATTAGTTTGTCAAGTTATAAATATAGCTGAGTCTCGGTGGAGGCAATTCCTAGATATAAGGTAGCAAACGTGGTAAGAATGGAATATGGGTGGGTCTAGGAATGCTAACTATTTAATTGACTGACATGCCAGCAAACTACGAACACCATACAATGACTGCTGTCAGAAGATAAAAGCAGAGGAGACTATAAAACTTCTTATAGACGAATGCTAGACCTTTTATAGCACCGAAACTATTGGCCGAGGGTTTCTTGGCGATGTTTCGGGGTTGCACAAATAAAACTTCTTGTATTGATGAACTTCGTCAAAAGCACGGCGAAGAGGACATAATAGAGTGAAGGGATTTTAGGCCAGGTATTTTCACAATGGGACATCTAAAGACCTAGGAGCGTCGTCAGACACCAACTTTATCTCTCTCTCTCTCTCTCTAAGACTAGAATTCGGATCAAATAATATAAAATGGAGTTTAAACTCTGAGACAAGCGCTCTGTTGGGACCTAAAGCCGGGTTATTGGACCTTTTCGCTTTCTATTGTGTGCGAAGTATTCTACAATGGTATACAATGTGTTAAAGTCCGCATAACTGCGTAATCTATGGTGTCAAGTTAGGTGGGGTAGATCCTACAGAGAGCCACAAATTTGACCTAAAGTTATTACATCAATTTGATGAACTATTCAAGTTTCAACTTTTGGTGTAGAGCAGTTTACGTTCAAACTTTTATAACCATACGCCATTTCGCCGTGAGTGTCGAAAACCACAGCGGCTTCCCACCTCCGCATAATATGGACGCTCAAATTTCCGCCAACCATCATGGCAACAATTGAGTCATTAAATATTGACATTTGTTGCCATCACCTCGTCGACTCAATTATCATAAAAAAGTAATCTTTTGACCGTCATTATAAATAATGTGCTTGCACGAGCCTACCAAGACCACGAGCGTACCTAGTGCTGGCTACACGTATGTATGTATGTGTGGCTGTTGAAGAGTTGAACTCGCTTGCTCAAATATAGACAAAAGACCCATTGAGACATTGAGTTGAGTTACAACAACAACAACAACAGAGGAGTGTACGAAAACCATTTATAGCTTATTGACCAGCTTTGCATGCGTTGGCCTTTAAGGCCAACCCAAAAGCCGAAGCCGAAACCAAAGCCAGTCAGCTATCAGCGCGCCGAGTTGTAATAAATGGTAATGTTGATTATAATTATAGAAGTATTTTGGCGGCGGCGGTGGCGGCAGTGATTACACGCTAGGCATTTTTTGCGCGGTGAAAAAAATATTTTATTTTTGTTGCTGTTTTTATTTCATTTTTAATTTAATTAAATTTTTTTTTTTGTTGGTTGCCATTTTTTTCTTCTTGTTCTAGCTTTGAATTTTTATAGCGTGTTGCCACGTTGTTGCTGTAATTTAATACCTTCGGCTCTACACCATGAAAATTTTACGTTTTACGGTATTTTTATTTTTCGCTCAAACTGGCGTCAGGCGCGTTGTGTAATCTGAGTCTATTTTTATGAGAGATTTAACATTTTTTTCTGCGCTGGTTACGCCTTCCGTAAGCCGTTCTGGCTGGAGTTCTTTTTGTTGTGGCTTAGGCGCGTTGCTTTTTTGCAAAGATTTTGTTTTTGTTGCTGTAAGCTTTGTTGTGATTTTATTCTTGTTTTATGGTATGTTTTTTTCTGCGCTCTGCGTTTTGTAGGCCAAAAGGCAAAAGTCATTAAATTACCGCAACGCGTTGTGCTCCTCGCCACCACATTATAAATTGTTTAATGTGGTTTAAATGAGCTTAATATGGTCTAAAGACTGACTAAGGTTCAGCGTTAATGTGTGTATAAAGAAATGTGAAGAGAGCGAGTGCGTAGAAGTAGGCGCTCGCATGGAGTGTCAAGTAAAAAGGAGCAGGCTGGTTTAGAAAGCCTTTAAAGAACGGAAATTCTGTGTTAAGCAACGCATTGTTATATCTTTAATTAACAGTTTTTTTTTTAGCATTTAAATGTGGTTTTATATTTTTTATTTAATTTATAATATTCTAGAAGAAAATTCGGTAAGAGTAACGCATGTTATTATAATTTTTTTCATATAAACATATTGAGAATTCCACACACGCTTGAAGGAAATACATTATAAAGAGGTTCAGTCTAAAAATCGCTTAATTATTTATTGGTTTTTACCGCATGATTTGAATTTAAATAAAACAATTATTTAAATATATGATTTTTTCCATATAAACCTGTTGAGAATTCCACATACACTTGAACGAAATACATAATTTAGAGGTACAGTCGAGCAATCGCCTAAGTATTCACAAGTATTTATTGACTTATTTGAATTTGAGTAATAAAGTGATTTACTCATGATACTAGCATTAGCGATATATGCTCAATGGAGTCTACGTCTACTACCATCACGAATTTAGATGTTAAAAAATTTTCCAAAAAGTTCTCGCATAAATTTTGCATATGTTATTCGACTTAATCTAACTCTTTCAAAAAAAAAACAAAAAAAAATAAGGTCCTCACAAAACTATTGTAACCCAAGATCTCATAGAACCATTTTTGTAATCTCTGACAGATATGTTCAGAGCCTTATTTTTTGTATTCTTCTTGTATATATGCATACAAACACCAAAGTCTCTTGGAGACCTTCCTAGTCCATGCTTTTGGTGCACTATTTTAACTGAAAATATTCGCATATTATCTCTCTATGGAACTCTTGGCCCGTATATGGGTCTCTTTTAAATATTTCGAAACTCGAGAATATTATTATCGACCAGGTAAATTTACAGGTTACAACATACTGCCACCACATGCGAGTCGGTTGGATATAAGTAACGACGATACATATAGTGCAGGGAAGTGGACATGACAGACGCTAGAACAACCCCTCTGCTAGTGGCCGGTCTTACCTTGAACACGACTTAGATATCCAGGAGCATCGCAGTTCAAGGGGCTGGATGCAGTATACAGCCTCTGTTACCTGTATAAGCACTTCGCCAAAGTTATTTTGAACTGAACCTTCATCTGGCATTACAAAGGGTCTATAGAGTGCATGGTGTAACAGCCAGCTAGTATAACATTAGCTTACCTAATTGATACTTTATTGGCTTTACTTCCATTCTTTAACAGTGTGCTCGACGAAGATAGATATATAGTTAAATTAAGGCTTTGCACTGCACCTATATCACAGGTCATAAAGGTCCACCATACTGAATAGTTCAAGGAGCCTGTTGGACACGACTGAGGTGATGTGTTCGCTGTACACATAGATGGAACCTAGAGCTTTGAATCTGATTCTGAAAATTACTGGGCAATCCAGCATGAGGTGTTCTGGAGTTTCTTAACGCCTAACCGGCAGTTTGCGCAATAGATTATGAACATGTACGACAAGTTCTTCCTGAGCCTCTAGTGTCCTGTATAGAGTGCGCCAAAGAGGCGGAATTTGTCACGGGGGATGTTGATCTTTTCCTTAAGCCTTGCAAATTTTCACCCTCTCAGAAGTAGCTTGGCATTCCGCATTGCTGCAGCTCGACGTTACCGGAATGGATCCAGATATTTATTCGGCCAAGGACAATCAATTCGGCAGCATTTCTGCGAATTATTGTAGGGACGTTTTCTTCTGCTAAAACAACCTCGGCAATCATTTGGAAAGCCTCTATGTAAATTATGAAAAGAAGGTTTGTGGTTTTAAGGGTTTTTGTCCACTCTAGTATCCGTAAGAAGCCAAGTTTTGCTAAGTTTCTACTTATGAATAGTTCTAGAGACAGCTACATCCAAAGGTTTCCACATTCTTTGTTCATACAAAAAGTCTGCTTCCTTTAATATTTCTCATAACATGTCACTAAATCGTCAAAGAGGATATACTTCAGATTTCCTTCTCATTCAAACTTTTTCCTTCCTTTAATATTTCTCATAAGATGTCACTAAATCGTCAAAGAGGATATACTTCAGATTTCCTTCTCATTCAAACTTATTCCGTTTATTTCATTCTTATTTCGCCTTCGGCTCTGGCTATTAATCAATTACATTTCTTCCTGTGAACAAACGCCGACTATAATTTTGGGTAAAGGAAAAATTTCAATTTCCTCAGCACGTAATGACAGGCTACGATTAATGAGCCACAATTTGCTAAACACTCTAGGCGAACATGTAAATAGCGAAAGAGCGAAAGAAGTGTAAGAGATAAATGATTTTCATAATATTTAAATCCAAGATTATTGTTTAAAGTGTAGTTAAAAAGCTGAAGAATGGTTGGAAACACATTAAACAACAACTACAGTTCTTCAGACTTGCCGCCACTAATAACCGAAAATCACAACTCCATCCAGAGATGGTTGGAATTTAGCATACTTAGCGAAGGAACATATGCCACGGCAAACGAAGCAACATACTGGTAAACTAGTTTAGCTAAGTGCTCATCACTTGACAACGCGCTGCCTGTAAATCTCTTAAGCCGGCCGTCAATTGGCATTATCGTCCGTAGCCTCGAGCACCCAACTCCACAGGCGACGCCGGCATTTAGCGTTCATTTAATCTCATTTGTTTATGCTTCGGCAATTTTTCGTATTTTTTTGAAGATATATGTATACATATGTATGTATATAATTATGTGCTTAAATATCATTAATTTTGGAAATATTTTTGGGTAGTAATTACCATGACTCGCCATCGCACACTTCACACTTACGCATGCGAAAAGCGAACGCAACAGGCGAAGCGGGTTTGTCGCGGCTCTGTTGGAGCTCCGTTGGAGCTTTCAAGTTCTCCCATACATAAAGACAAGCTATGTTGAATGTGAAGTCGCTTTAAAATAAAAAAAATTAAAAGTAAGACAACCGTCCACATGAACTGCGTACACTTCGCGAGTAAATAAACATTTAAGTACGCGCTGTACGTGCTAGGAATTTATAATTTTGACACGTTTTGCGTTTAGTTTATCGCTTCTTATTTCAGTTTAAATACAGCTGGACGTTTCTTTGTATTTTTTTGTATACACACGACGTTTAATTGTTGACAGAATTTAAATGTAGACAAGCGTGGTGTAAATTGAAGGCTTTGCGAAAATGCGCAGTCAAAGTGAGTCATCCTACAGTTTGAGTAGGAGTTGGAGGTGATTTAAACTTCCTCCTTACGAAATTTTGAAAGGTTTTATTTGAACACCTCCAAATCGCTTAGGTCGTAGCAGATGGATTTCTCGACACACAATTACCCCTTGGAGACTTTCCAACTTTTAAGACTTAATCCATGTTGTTGACTAAACACTTAGTAGTTGTAGAACTACTCGAAGTCTGGACAATATAGTAGATTGTTATCACCAATGGTATGTCGGTGCCGATCCCGGATAAGTAGGTGTTTAACATGATATAGTCGCGCCTTCTCGAACTCGTCGTCTGCAATGGCTGGTGCTTTAAATCCAAGTATGTCATTCACTGAGATTGAGTCGATTAAGCCGTTAAAGCGTCACTGTGAATGAATGTGCGGATCTGAACTGAGTTGCGTCCGAAATCTGGTAGGTGACTGTTCGATGTCATCACATACAACGAATCCTCTGATAATTTTAATCACCCTTTTTGTCCCGGCAAACCCCACTCATCTAACACCTTTCTCCCTATAATCCGATCCCGTCGAAACAGCAGGTTTCGTGAACCTGCCGTTAGATGACTTAGATAGCAAGCAACCTGAACCTTACCCCCCAAGTTGGCATAACCGATAACTATTACATCAACAACCGTTCCCTACGTAACCGGAACGGAACCGGAATTTTTATTCGGTCAAGGACTTTCAACTCGGCAGAAACCTGCGGCTACAACAACAACATCATCAACAACCACGAATGGTTATTGAACACTCGCGATGTTCCTAGAAAACCTGGAAAGGGATGGATCCCATTAGATCATTAGTTTTGCTGGAGTGAAATATATTTCGTAAGATTTATGGAACGTATGATGTTAATAAAGGAAATTTTATAAAAATCTTAAGAATGACAGGACCAGATTCCAGTTAATCAAAGTCTTACAGTTTTAAGTTGCTATGACGTGGTACAAAAGGTCTGTTTATTCACGTCCGAAGAAATGAGCTTCGCAAGGGTTTACAGATCACACTCCTTGAGACCCATTCATTATTATATTATTCGAACACGTCCAGCACGCAGTGATGAAAATATAGCAGACTTCCCAAGCCACATCGCTTCGCTCTATAGACTTTTGAAAAGTTCCAAGACAATTTTACGTTCTCGAGCCGAATTTGATTCAGCAAGGAAGCCCATTTGTGGCTCAATGGGTATGTAAACAAGCAAAATTGGCGCATTTGTTACGAAGAGCAACCTGAAGAGGTTTAAGAGCTGCTATTTCATCCAGAAAAAAAAAACGGTTTGGTGTGGTTAGTGGGCCGGTGGAATCATTGATCTATATTTCATTAAAACTGATGCCGGTGAGAACGTAACCGTCAATGGCGACCGTTGTTGCGCCATAATAACCGACTATTTTATCCCAGAAAGTGAAGCTCGTGATCTTAGCGTTAGACTTTTTCCTGTGAGGATATGTAAAGTTTAAAGTCTATGCCGACAACCCACTTCGATTCAAGCCTTGGAGCAAAAGGTGTAAGATCGTGGAATTAAATCTAAGTTGTAACACAAGCACAACGCCTTAGGCTTTGAGACTTGTTAAGCTTTTTAAGCCTTCCCCGTCGATTATTTGTCTGTGAGGCTTCTGCTTTTAGTCTTCGAGACACGAAGATGGGTTAAACATACTGACGAACATTTACTTTTGAGAAACTGCATGCTATATATTTTGCTAATATTTTCTCGAATGGTGGTCTATAGCTATAGAGTTCTAGTATGCGATACATAGTAAATGCATAGAAATCTTATCACTTTATGATCTGCTACTTCGTATAGAGAGCTTATTTCTCGTTCGTACTCAGTAAACTGCCGAGCAGTAGCTTCATTTACATCAAAGAGATTGCTGTAAAATTCATGCCTAACCTTTAAAATGTCGCTCCAGCTCCTCGTATGTGATACAAGATTCCTAAATGTAGACAAACTCTCGTAAAAGTTTAAAAGCGCCAACATTTATTAGTTGCCAAAAATAAAATAACAACTTTCATACACTCACACCTAACGGCACACACACCCTTCAAATTGGCGGCGTAAATCAGCAGACGTCAGCTGTGAGTCGAACCACTTCGCCATCATTCCGGCGCGCACGAAAAGCAACCCCCTAAAACTTTGGCTTGTCAGCAGCCTGTGTGTGCCATAAAACTTTTCGATAGTAGGTTGTGTTGCACACTACTCCCTCACAGCTTCTAATTCTATTTACCTGCTCTACTTTGCTGAAATTTTCGCACAACAAATATCAGATTTCAGTTTTCACATTTCACATTTTCTTCAGCACACACACACACACAAACCAGCAGTTAGAGGCGTAATGAAAGTGAAATGCCTATTTTACGAGAGTTGCCTAGAATTGCAAAATTTCACTGCAACAGGCCTGAGTTTTAATAACGCTTGTAAGCAAGTTGCAAGTATATGTGGTAAGCAATGAGACTCGACATCAAAAGCTCTACATTTATACAAAGAAATACTAAATAAAGTTATACATAATGTGCCTGCTTTAATGCTGCGCTCAAAAACTTATATTTGCTCTACAATACCGCCCACTCCCCCACAGTTGCTCCTCTTCCTCTAGCCGCTTCCTTTGGGGTTAGTGACTGCGCGATTCTATTTCATTCCAAATTTAATTTTTGGCAATGCCGACGAAAATGTTTATGCTGCAGGGTTGCTCACACACACACACATAGCCAAAAGTATGATGCTCCCTCATAATACATAATTTGGCTTTATTGCCGTCTCAATGGGGTAGACCTGACTTTATGCTGTGTCGTCAAGTGGTCGCGTAGAGATTTTAATGGCTCTACAGATTTGCGAAAATGTTTGTTTTGTCGAGGGTTGAAAGTAAAACTTTGCGAATACAGCCGAGAGCTAGCAAAAATAATAACCAAGGAAAATTTACTCTTCAACCATTTGCTTTGTCGAGTGCTAAAATGATGAATTTCCTGCCAATTTCGGGTTGCATTGAATTGAAAATGTTTAGGAAACGGAATTCTTTTAGAATACTACTACATACAGATTTATGAGCGGAACGAGTGGAAGAGAGTTGAATGTCATTAAAATGCATAGCAAAACTCCTATTTCTCTCTACCACTCGTATTTCTCAAGAAATTCGGTTGGATATTTGCGGAAAATGAAGCAAATTAGAATAAAACAAATTATAGAAGGCAACACTGTGCTCTAAATGTTTTCATAAACGCACTAACAAGTATTTTCTGTTTCAATTCGAAACTTATAAACTCTAAAATAATAACATTTTGACATAAAAACAGGAATTTTAGATTTGAGGATTTAGGAGCCCCTGATCTCGTCTAATATCTCCAAAATTGCATACAAAATAAATGTCGATCTAGCTCTGGATTTAACCTTTCTTTTACCATATACTATCAGCAGATATTCGCAAAAAAATATTTTATAAGCTTAAATAATGTTGCCATATTTTTTTATATTTTCATTGCGGTATAGGGTTGTCAACTAGTTAATTTTTTAAGAAAAAAATTTCCGGCATTTATGTAAATATGTATGTATATGAATAATTTTATAACATGTCGAAAAAAACTTGTTATTATTTTTTGAACAGGGTTGCCACTATATATTTTTTTGTTAATATTCGGCGTTTAAGTGTGTGAGGAGGTATCAAATAATTTTTAATAAGTATAAAACTTATCGAAAAAAACTGTTTATGACTTTTTTCGAACAGGGTTACCACTTAATTTTTTTTAGAAATAAGAGCCTTTTCTTTGTCCTATTTTAGCATGATTTTACATTTTGTGTCCAAAATTTATTTGTTTTAATCATTTCTATTTCAATACAAAGTTGCCATATTTTTTAGGAAAAATTAAAAAAAAAATTATGTGTCCTATTTCAGCATGATTTTAGAGTTTGTGTCCAAAATTTTTTTGTTTTCATTATTTTTATTTCAAAACAGGGTTGCCATATGTTTTGGAAAAATTTAAAAAATTTCACTGAGCTGTTTCAGCACATTTGTGTCCAAAATGTATGTGTTTTTATTATTTTTATTTCGAGGCATGGTTGCCATATTTTTTGGGAAAATTTCCAAAATGTCTTTGCCCTATTTCAGCATAATTTCACATTTTGTGTCCAAAATGTCTTTGTTTTCATTGTTTTCATTTTGAAACAGGGTTGCCAAACTGTAACTGTTTTTTGAATAGAGTTGCCAACTGCGCAAAAGAGTTTAGCAATGATAGCGGTGTAGCTCTCGATTTTTGCAATTTTAATTTTTTCTTTAAAAACGAGAAAAAAATTCTAAGGTGATATATAAACTTTGATAGAGTTGCCACATTTTTATTTATTTTTATAATTGAATATTATTGGCAACTATATAATATTATGAAACATTTTTTGTACGTTAAAATGTGAAATAATACTACCTACTTTGCTTCGAGCTGTACCAAAATTGTTGGCGAAAAATAATTTTTCGCACAGCGTTACCAACTTCCAAAAAAACCTCACAGCAGATATTTTTGTATTTTACCGTTTTTGGGCTGGTTTTGCTGTTATTTTGTAATTTTTTGCTATTACGGCATGTCTACTCTGCTTCTTCGGCACCAAATTGCTTAAGCGCCTGAAAGTATGCTTCTAATTTTCAATGTTTTGGTAATTACTTTGCTAAAAATGACAAAATGTATGCATTTTCTCAATTTAAATTGGCAATTGAGCGCACTGCATACTTTTTTTTAGCAAATAGTAATCATGTTAAATTTTATTATTTATTAAAATTTTAAAGTTTTGACTAACTTTTTCCTTGAACTGCAAAATTTGCTAATTTAGAGCAATATTTGTGCAGAGAAAATATGAAAGTTTGGAATCAAATATTCCGGAAATATTAAAAGTAATTTCTAGTGTTGCATATGGCAAAGAAGACGCAGCTATATGCAGTCTAGGCCTTAAAATTCAACAAGCGTCTGACAATACCAAGAAGACCTCACCAACTTCTAAGGCAAATGGCTGCACACGAAAATTCGCAAGAACTCTAAGTTGCTGGTACAAGCATATACACCTACAGGTATGTATATGTATAGAGATATATACATATATTTTTTTCTTGCAAAAATTATACGCAAAACATTAGACACCACGTACATTACGTACATTTGTAGGCGCATTTTATCTGCTCGCCCAATCAGCCCCACGCCATTGACGAATTCTGCGGAATTCTTCAGTGTATCACCGCTGTGTGGCGCATTCTAATACGCCGCTTCTAATGAAAAAATAATATAAAAAACAATGTAATAAAGCCAAGAAAATGAAATAAAAAAGGAATAAGTAGAAAATGAAAACACGCAGAAAATATTGATGAAGCCGCAGCAGCAGCGACAGCAATTGAAGCATATTTCAGCTGACAGGCTGAGGCTAAGGTGGGGAGCGCAGCACGCCGAGCCGTGAGCATGACGAATTGTTAATTTGTAAATTTGCATATTTCGACACGCACGCGTTAATGCCACACGCACACACACAAGCACAACATAGCGAGTGCAACAACAATAATGTTTGTTGATAATAATAGCAAAAGTCAGCGATGGCTTTGATCAAATAATAAAAGAAAGAGTCTGACAAGTTAATAAAGGAAATGAAAATAATAACAAAAGAAAGATGATAAATGCTTGGCGGTGCAGTGGTTGGACGAAGCGTGCTGGAAACAGCGGAGCCATTAAGATTCTCAGGTGGTTTGCCGTCTAAAAAACATTTTCGCTTTTATTTATAGGTATATCGAACATCTAAATCCCGCAAAGTGAAGACCAGATTTCAGAAAAAGTAGTACTTTTTTACTTTACTCTCAAAAAATGCGAATTTCTATCTCGAGGTCATCGCCCTGAATAAATATGGGACGTTATTTTTATTAAATGTAGTTTTAGTCTTAAATCGTGCAGAACCCTTCATTCGTCTCTATCGAAGCATTCACTGATCATATGATATATCACAGTACTTCAATCTGTTTCAAAGATGTCAGGAGTTCTTTACCCATCTGAATTAGAGAAGAAAAGGAGTAAATTTGGTTAAGCTTCTCGCTTATGTATCTGAAAGTGGTAGCCAAGAAGCTTAAAGCTCTGTGGGATGTAGCTTACTTATTACATCCAGAGGGCAGAGTCAAATTGATTAAGGTTTTCGCTAATGTGTCTGAAAGCGGTAGCCAAGCTTAAAGCTCTATGTGATGCTGCTTACATACTTCAGTAAATCAAGAGAGCGGAGTAACATTGGTTAAGCTTTTCGCTAATATCTCTGAAAATGGCAGCCAAGAAGCTTAAAGCTCTGTGGAATGTCGCTTATTTACTTAAATAGATCAAGAGAGCGGAGTAAAATTTTTTAAGCTTTAAGCTCTGCAATGGTAGCCAAGAAGCTTAAAGCTCTCTGGGATGTCGCTTACTTACTTTAATAGATCATGAGAGCTTTTCATCGCTACAGAAGAAAGTTAAAAGCTCATAAAAAGCTTAAAGCTTTGCGGAATGTCGCTCGCCTGGTCTAGTGAATTAAGGAAGCTTTTTGTCGCTGGAGAACGAAATTTAAAGCTCATAAAAAGCTTTACAGACTATTTTAGTAATATTATTATAATTAATATTTGGTTCCAGAGGGGTCCAGAGAGTACTCAGCCATGCTATATCCGACCTCGTCATTAATCACAAAGCCCTTTTCGCTCAAAATTTCATATAATAAATTCATTTAAAATTTTGTCGATTTAAATAGATATTCGTATCTCTATTTATACTTATATTGTTTAAATTTTTTATTCTTTTTTTATTCAATATTCAGTAAACCAATCTCTGCATTTCACACATATTTATAATTTTATTAGCGGTTTTATTTTTTTACACATCTGGCATCACGACAGAGCCAACGGCACTGTCTATATACTTATGTAGCTACACACAGAGCACAATAGTCGTCAATTTGTTTTTATTGCCCGCAATTTTTTTCTAATTAAATACACAACTAATTAGCCCACGACTGGGAGGCCAATGCGATTAAAGCGCTCATCGCAGCGATTACAAAAACAATTTGCGGTTTAGGCATTTTATATTTCTGGTTTTTATATTTTTATTGGCGTCGCTGTGGGCATCGGAAATGCGGTGCTAAAGAGTGAACAATAAAAATTAATCAAATGTGACGATAGGCTAAATTTTTTATGGGTTTTGGCGGTCGAAAAACGTTTCCTGAGCATTGAAAGTCGAATGAAATATGAGTGGATAGTAATTTCAAAACCATAAAATTTAATAGTTTTTATTAAATGTGATACATTTGCATATTTGAAGTATTTAAATTTAAACTGATAAGTCAGTCCTCTGTATGTCCATGATAACATACAGTATATACATATATTTCGATTTTATCATACTTATGCTTTTAATGTCTAGCGATTCTCAACCCCTCCATGTGGTAGAAAAAGTTACAAGAGTGGGGCAAGAGTGAAGAAAAGAAAGCCTTGATGCGTTTGGTGTTACCCCAATATGCATAATATATTCCATACAACCGAAAATAAGCATCGTTGTCTTATTGCTGCTCCTTACCTCTCCTCAATCAATCTTGAGATATGAAATGTACTTTCCATGAAAATAACCTTGAAATTTCTTAAGTGAGATCAAGTTTCAATGTAATTACTGTTCAAGTCAGCGTGTTCATCTAAACGACCCTTGAGAAATCGAAGGACGGATCATGCAAGTTCGCTTGGAACCCATGAATGCAGCATTCGAGCTTTGATTATTCGGCGCTATCAAAACGGTTAAGTCAAGAGTTGAGTTCATGCTTTTATTTATTTCGCTTGCAGGCCGAAATTATTCCTTAGAAATCTATCATCCACGTCCATTCGGACCGCATGAATGCAGCGTTCAAACTTCCGCTATACGATATTGTCAATTGGGTTGTACCATGTGTTGAATTCATGACTTCATTTAGCTCCTTAGAAAATCTCGAGAAATCAGTCATCAAAGTCCCTTCACACCGCATGAATGCAGTATTCGAGCTACCAGTATCTGCAGTCTGTACAGTCGAGGGTTAAATTCATGCTTTTATTAAGTTCGCTGGAGTCTGAAAATATTCCTCTGCAAATCTTGGCAAACTAATCATTCAGGTTCACGCGGACCGCATGAATATTGCATTCGATACAGCAAATAAGGACGAGTTGGGCGTTGAGCTCATGCTTTTATTTAGTTCACTAGAGGCCGAAAATATTCATTGGAAAATCTTAAGGACTGGACCAGTCAGATCCACTAGGTCAGCATGAATGCAACTTGACTTCAGTGTTGTCAAAAGTCAAGTTAGCTGGAGTCAGGATATATCCTTTGGAAAATCCCTGGAAATCCCTCATTCACCTTCACTGCGACTACGTGAACGCAACGTGGTCCACTCGAGAAATTATCTCGTATCTTTACTTAGTGCGCTGGTAGCTGAAAATGTTGCTTTGAACCGGCAATTGGAAAACTAAGTCAACACACAAAAGTTGAATGAACCACGCATAGTTTAAAGGTTTTGACGATGGGGGGGTACCTTCCCTTGTAAGAGTATGACACGTGTGATACTCAAAGCCGATGGAAATAGTGAACCATTGAAAGCATGACTCTGGCATATCCATTTTACCTAGACATACTAGTCTGGCAATCCACAATGAACAATGTTGAGACGAACTTTTTTCGAATCTCCCAAATATTTCATCTCTGGAACCGACTCGTGACAATTTATTGTGTTCTTAAGTTCTACCTAAAAGCTTTACTTATAGGAAGCATATACTCAGTACCGCTTACTAATGAGGAGTGCAGTAAATTTCACGTAACATCCCGTAAGCTCGTGCCTGAGCTCTGTATTCCTTAGTGCCTGACGGCCAAGAGCATAAAGAACACAGTAGACACCTGTAACAGCTGCTGGAATTACGCACAGTTTGCATGCGCTGCGGTTGGCGTCGCAGAGACTGCTGGAGCCGGGAAGCGTTGCTCGAAGTAGACACGAACTATAAGGAACTGCGGTAGAGCGTACAGATTGTTTGTCTGGCAGACAAGGAAGTTGATATGGAGTTGGACGAAGCTATCATGCAGCAGCGCGACGTGAGCTCAGCGTTACAACAATGTGCCACAACAAACACATAACGCTAGCAAGCGCCGCTATCAAAACGTAGAGAGCTCAGACAGCCAGTAGTGTGCCAAAGCCAACCGCAGACCGTCTGCAGCGCGGCTGAGGCACACTACTTAATGCTGAGGCACATGTAAGTTGCCTGCATTGCTGCATTAAAGTTGCGGTTGTTATTAGTAAATTTGTTTGCGTTGTTTGTTGTTATTACAAGCTTTATATAACTGTTTTCGTTGGCTGGCAACAGCGCACCAGCGCACCAGCCATCCAACCAGCCAGTCAGTTAGTCAGCCTTGGAAGCACTCAAGCAGTTATTGAACCAGCAACCATGGCCTCGCATATATGCAAGTGTTGCAACGTCTTCCAACGCTTCACATCACCTCACCACCTGTCGTGGTCTTCAGCTTGAGCTGCTGGCTGCAGCATCTTCAGCCTTGGCTCTGTCGAATTCTTGCGCGTTGTGGCACGTCTTCACATGCCACAAATGCCTAAAGAGAGTACATTTTCTCGTTGCTAATGCAGGCCGTTGCCAACAGCGCGCGGAAGTCGGGCAAGTTGCAGGGCAGACAGCAGCACTTTGCGAGACGAAGCACAGTTATTATGCGTGCTTGTTGTTATTGCGTGCGTGCCACGGCGTCTGTGTGTGTGTGTGTGTGTGTATGCTTAAGAGCATCTTCAGATTCTGTTCATGCCGCACGCGTGCGTCTGCAACGCCTGCTGCTGCAAGGCGTAACGTCAGCAATTGTGCGGAAACTGTTGTTGCTGTTGTTGTTTTTATTGTTATGCCTAGCTCATGTCAAGCGTTGGCAAGTTTGCGCTATTAAAAAAGTTTCCTCATTTCAAACACAAACTTGCCATTATTGCAGTTATGCTTGTTGCATAGCCGCTGTTGCAACATTTCGGCAAGGTTGTTGTTGTTGTTGTGATTTCTAAAATATTTGAAAGGCTTTGCAGTAGTTTGTTGTTATATAAAGATTTTTTTATATTTTTTTAAGTTTTTCTTGGAAAATTTTATTGTTGCTAAAAGACAATGTGCAGCAATTTGTTGTTGTTTTTGCAATTTTTTTATGCTCAAAACAATTTTTTGCCGAAAATATATTTGTTTGATATATTTCCATTATTACTTTATTTTCATCTTACATTTCGCATTCACTTTACTCGTACTTGCAACGTTGACGCAACTTGCAACATAATAGCAATAACACACGTCACATACTTCTTTGCCGCTTACACTACTGCTTCACTCTCTTCTCGCTCTTCTCCTTCCTACTTTGGCTTGAACAATTGTCATATAATTTGCCTCTCCGTTTATTTAGTCTGCTTGCCACAATTTGGCCTTTGTTGTTGCCACTCATTAATATCGTCGTCTTCATTGCAACAGTCTCTTTGTGTATGATTGATGAGGCGCAAATTGCTGTTGCATGCAACGAAAATTGATAATAATTGCAAGTATTAAGAAGTGATATTTGAGAGTACTGAGAAGTGTAACCCTTTAACTTCATTAAATTTATACATTTAAGGTTAGGGTGAAATTTTGCCGAGACGGCAATGGGTGTGAAAAAAATATAAGAGAACAGATATGCACAAATATTTAGGAAACAATGAATTAATTTTCCCAAATTATCAACAAATATTTTTCTCAAATTTTACCCTCAGATCAAAAGACTCATTTCACCCGTAATTTCACCACCCCGAAAATACGTGTCTATCATCCCATCCACTAGGCTATTTGCTTTACAATTTCATTTGAGAAATGCACCAAATAGATTTGTAACAATAAAATTTAGAAGGCAGTGACAGGCGCTCGTCACTTCACAAGAAATTTTGCCGAGGGCTCAAGAGAGGCAAGGGACAATAAAATTGAAATCTAATTATGCCATGTGTGCAGAAAAAATATAACTCCCACGCAATAAGGGAGAAAGTGAAATAAAACCGACATGTGGATGAAATTGAAAAGTAGAAATGTGTAGGCAGACAATTTGAGGTTATGAGAAGGAAACGTGTAGACGCACAATTTGAGGTTATGAAAACCAAAATAGAGAAATATGTACACATAACTCACAACTCCGCCTGTGTGGTCACACTACAGTCCAAACTGCTTACAGAGGGTAGCAAAGAAGTTGTTTCTCGTCGAAATATTTAAGTGAAAAGCTAAGAAAATGATATATCTACCCTTAAAATACACGACAAGTGCGCTCCCTAATTGAAGATTGAGAATAATGGAAAATTTTATCTGCGCGAATAATGATGATGATGCGTTAGACGCCTTTCCGCTCCCCTTTTTAATGTGAGTACCGAAAATAGCAAAAAAAAAGACGCGGCGGCAGCAAATGCAGTGACTCATCAACATGCGTTTGAAAGCACTGAAAGAGTAGGGTGTCGGAAAATGCAAAATATAGTGAAGCTGGCAATAAATTTGTATAGTTATTTTAGAGCAGACAGCGCTCATCATCAGCAGCAGCACGTGCCATATAAATGCACCCTGATTTCGAAGTGCCGGCGAAATCTTTCCTTACTTTTTCTTTACAACAATCAAGTAGTTTCAGGCCACAGGCACACGCTGGTTGGAGTTAATAACTATATGCTCACAATTCAACTCAGCCGTCTTAGAGCCCTAGCGTAAATTTTGCTAGTTTTCTAAGGCACTCGCTTAGTCATCGATGGGTGGCGGGCGGCGGTCAGCATAGACAAATTGCCGATTGGCACTTACTGCACAATTTTTTTCTTTTTATTTCATTTATTTTATTTGAATTTCTCCCCTCGCTTTCCGGTACACTGACTATTTGTTTGATTTCTTCTTCCCAGTTGTTTTGCAGCTGGCGTTTGCGTCCATGCCTTTGCCACAGCCCGCCCCACAATTGATGCGTTTGTCTTACGCTTGTGACGAAAGTGATTTCAGCCCGGAAATTTCGCATAAAATCCATTTACAAGTGCAAATCAATAAATGTTTTGTACTACATCCGTGCAAAAATATATATTGTAAGCGCCTGTCAGCTGCAGCGGCGACCGTCTTCCTTTACAATTGCCCTTTTGTGGGCTTCAAAGGCCTTTCAAGCGGCGGATATTGTCTTAAGAAAAGGGTGAATGCGGCGAATCACAAGCAGCAGCATTGTTTCGGCGGAAATTGAGCGCTAAGAAAGAAAGAAATATCATTTTTCTAGGAAGCATGAATAACTTTGCATAAAAAAATTGTGGCTTAGTTGCGGTTAGTGGCTTTTAACTAAAGTAATAGTTTTCTGTTACAAAAAGCTGTTGAAATAAATAAAAATAAAATACATACATATGTATATCAACCCCAAGTATTATATACTTATACTTAACCGTTGAACCAATTCAAGTTCCACTCACTTAACCACTGCTCCAAAAATCGTCTTCCTTTATTGATACTATCCTTTACAAACCCTTGCCTCATGCCACGCAATTTTATTTTCCGTTACTTAACTCTTACACCATACTCTTTCAAACTCTACTTTCTTTTACGCATTCCGTCTTACATTCCAACACATTTTCTTTTCTTTATTTTATCAACTCTCCCTGTTTCTTTTCGTCTATCCAGCTTCAGCGGCATAATGTACTTTTGTCAACAAGAAATATTTTTTTCTGATTTTTAGTTTTTTCATACCATTTCCCATTTATTGCTTGCAACAGCGTACACTTTGTGGCACACGCCTTAATAATTTCTACAGTTTTCTGCACTTTATAGAAATTGCTTTCTGGATGTTGTTGCCTTTGCTTCAACTTCAAATTAACTGCCTTGCAGAGAGGCAACAGAAAAATTTGTAGAAAGAAAAATCAATTCGCTATCAATTTTAATTTTGCTTGAAAAATATGTTTCGTACTCACAGCACAAATTCAATGAGTTGTGAGAAATATGCAGGGAAAGACGAAATTTTGATGTAAAAAAAATTTAGGAAAAATACCAAGAAAGTACCAGTTAAGTTAACTATATTTTAGGAAAAATACCAAAGAAGTACCAGTTAAGTTAACTGGTACTTTAACGAACTGTTAAGTGATGATAAGGCTGGTATTTTCATGGGCAAACAATAGCAGTATTTATAACATTTGCAAAGTAAGAATTTACAAGCTGCTTACTTTTTCGTTCAAAGTGATCTAACCCGCTGTAGTTCTCCACCATTTTGTTATTGATGGAATGTGGCTTGAAAAATGCATAATTTTTTCAAATATGTGTATATCTGGGTAAAATATGACCAATAATACAAAGTCTATAACTTTCTAAAAACTGATTGGCTTTCTATTCGAATTTTCTTAGTCCGAATATGCAAAAAACTGAATATAAAACCCTCCCTTTCTTAACACATTACTGGTGGTTTCAAAGAGTATTCTCTCTAATAGTGATTCTAATTTCAGCTATGTGGTCCTATATCTTACATATTCTGCCACTCGGAGATATATAAACTCAACAAGCTCATTAATCTCCTGCAAGTTGGGTTGTTGTTAGCTATTTCACAGTAAAAAAGCAAATTTTGTTAACCACATCAGAGCAGTTTTCTCCATACCAAAAGTAGAAGGAACGCAAATATTCCAATTTATTTTTACGCGTAAATTGTAAACGAAAAATCAAAGCAAACACACTGCACACAGAAAATGTTTATGAAAGCGGCAGACAACATTTCGAAATGTAAATTAGACTCGAAAATGGTAGCAATATTGCTGAGTGAAGGAAATTCGGGCCGCAACAAAAATATAATAAAAATTGTGTAGTAAATATGAGCAAAGTCGTAAATTGTGCAAAGTTAATGAGGAAGTAATTCATTTGATTTGCACATAAATTTCCTTTGATATTTTGCTTTTGCTTTGGTGAGTAAAGATTTTTATAAATATAACGGCACATAGTTGGAATTTAAAATCTTTTTTAAAACACTGAAAACATTTAAATGATATATTCAAAGCGGCAGATGAGTATTCCTCATGAGATTACCCTTTCCTGTCATTGAGTGGCGCTGAACTGTAGTCTAACTCGAGACATTTCGGAACAGTATTGCTGAGAATAATTTCAACTTCAAGCGAGGTTTAAATGTACCTTCGTTGATGTTAAGGAAACTTTGCATAGCTCAACAAGGTGAACTTGATTTCAAGACTATCGCAAGATCGACTTGTGAACAGAACAAATGGCTGAGCGAAAAAGACTCGTAAACAGAGGCACTCCTCAAAGAGGTGTACTTTCACCGCCGCTGATGGCCTTGAATGAAATCCTACTTCAACTCAATGGAGGAGGAATGAAAGCGATAGTATATGCAGACGATATAGTGTTGATGGTATCAGAAATGCCTTACTCAACAGTCAGTGAGATTATGGAAGAGTCTAACAAAGCTTATAACTATGAACTGCGAACAAAGAACTAGGGGTAAACCGGAACTTGCACGTGTAAGACCTTCAACTTAATCTTTCCCTTCAACTATTTCTCTGGTCCCAATGGCAAAATATCTAGGGGTTCAAATCGATATCAAACCGAAATGGAAAATTCACATTGAAAAACATATAAATGAAGCGTATGAGACCAAAGACACCTGCAAACGGTTACTTAGCTGCAACTGGGGACTTAAACCTACTATATTTGGTTTAGTGTTGGATGTATACGGCCGTCAGTAGATCAATTTTGACTTATGGAACGTCTTAATGCGGAAAATGCAGCAAATTCTGCTATCATAATAAAGGAATTAGGAGGTTGGAAAGATTATTGACCTAGCACCATCTAGGAACAGTTAAATCTAAGTGAATCAGACCATATATTGTCAAAGTTATATTTCAATAGTCACATTCGAGATTGAGAGTGAGGGAGACTCTAGACCTGAATGGAGAAGAAGTTTAGTAGGGGAGGAAGATACTATCTCTATCTATACCAACTGGTCCTATACAGACTTACATCTATTCAGACTTACAGCTATTATACAAGACACTGGTCTTTCGGAAAACATTTGCTAAAAATGGATTTGTCTTATAACAAAATTTGCCCCAACTATGTATTTTCCACTTCCTCTGTGCTCAGTGCTATCACAAACCCGACATACTTGAAAGCCATCAGGCACCAAACGCACGCAGGCAGTTTCATTGAGATTACCAAATGGTTTGAGCCCAACGACCAAACGGGATCGCAAGATTATAAGGTCCCACGATAGTGCACCAAAATGATGCTCCCAGCGCTTATTAAACCCTTGATGGCGGCACTTCTATCCATCTACCATCCTAGAGCAAAATCTTCATACTTATCCAAGTTACATCTTTCTCCTGCTCGACTATTTGTTTCAGAGCAAATCACGTGAATTCCGTTCACTCAAGTCCACTGTGTATATTTTACTCTTTAACTCAAACTTCTCTGTCGAGATTCAGTGATGCCAATGAGTCTTGCGGCATTTCCGCTGTGACTCCATGATTTGTACTAAATATTTGTATTCCATACACATGTAAGGTATGTACTCTTCCTACATTTGCTAAATATAGATGAATATATGGTATGCACCATATGTACATCTACGAGAAAAAATGATATTTATATATCTTTGCTACTGTATTCATTTATTTACTACATACTTACATACATATGTATATGGATTGATAATTTTTTCTTGACTGCCGTTTTTCACTTTGCCCGCGGCAACATTTCAAAGCGTCCACAAAAAAGAAAACCACAATTTTTTACGACCAAAAGTAAAATGGGTTTTTCTTCCTCATATTTTCGACAGCACCACAGTGGCTCGTGTGTGCCTATGCCTATTTGTATATAGTATAAAATGTATATATATTTACATTAATGCCTCAAAAACAGCCGTGTTGACTCAACGTTACCCAGCCTGCGGCATGTTAACACACAACACAATATGCCACAAATATTTTCTAATCATTTTACTAGGAGACGAAAGTAATAAAATTTTGTATGTATTTTCTTGCCACAGGCATATGTATATGTGTATGTATGTGTTCGTTTGTGTTTGGGTGAAAGAAAAATATTCTGACTGTCGTTAAGTTGCTCATTTGCTCATCAGCAGTCACTGCAGAGTGGGGAAATCTAACAAAATGTGGCAAATTGACAACGAAAGCAAAAAAAAAAAACATATTTTTTCTCACATGTAAATATACAAAAATACAATATATTCTTACATGTATGCCTCTAAATACATATGTATGTATTCAAAAATTTTCTTTATTTCTTTTTGCTAAATTTAGCTTTTCCAAAATTTACGGAATTCGCCATGCAACCTTTCCTGATATTCCATTTTCACTGTTTTGTATAGTCCCGAACTCCTGAAAATTAAACTCGTGAGAACAGTTTTCTAGTTTTTCCTAGAGCATATCAACTTGGAACCGAGAGCCAGTACAGTTAGTCAATATATCCAGATTTCAACTGCCGGTAGTGCCTAAAGTATGACATTAGAGATTCTAAAAAGTTTTGAACCCTCTACTCGACCTCACTGGAAACTGATTTATACCAGGTCCTGTGATGAGATAGATAACTCTAATGTAGGGCCACACCACCAATAAATTTATTGATCCTCCCGAACTGGCGGGAATGGAAACCGGATGACTCCGTCTGATACTCAATGTCTCTTATACTCTTTCCATTTTTCTCTCGAATTATCTTTCTCTCACACCGTCTATATCCGTTTTATTCAGTGTCAACATCCCTCCTCTCTCTCTCACACTCCTTTTCTTCGCTCTCTCCCTCCATCATTTGCTTCCAGATCAATCACTCAATTAAGAATCAGGCAAATTAAGCCAACAAATTAATTGGGAGGCTAATATATACACACTTAAGTATACATATATAGAGAAGTATATACCAAAACAACAACAATATGTAACTTTTGTTATGAAAGAAAATTACCACATTAACGCATATATACCGACACATATAAAATAGTTGGATTCACACTGGTATAAATTACGAAGTTGACTTTCTCATTACCCAATAGTCGCATGACTCCATAAGCCCAGAATAATATTTGCTAAGGAATTGAGCCGAAAATTTATATTGACAGAGCACACCAGGAGGTAACCAATAAAGCTAGGGGAGGGGAATTATTTATACTAATAAGTGGGTAATATGTGAACTGGCACTACGCACACTATAATTATTGTATAGTATGTATTTGTAGATGTATATGTAGATATGTGGTATGAACTCTAGCCCTGTAGGGTTGTAAAACTATGTTTATAGGCCTTAGGCAATTTGTTGTGTAAACAAATAACGAAATTGAGGCGGCTCAATGATGAATTAGATGCAAGTGTGGAAATATAGCATACATTAGGGTGGTACTTAAAAAATCATAGATCAAAGCTTTGACAGCAGAAATACTGTGACAATTGTATATAATATGCGAATTTACTATAATTAGAAAATGTTCGGCTCATATTGGATGTGTTTGAGAAATCTGAAGTTGTTAGTTTTTTATGGATACAAGAAAAAACGAAAATCTATTGTAACTTATAAACAAAATTTATACTAATAGAATATATAATCGAAAGTATTAAACATAAATGTTATGATATTTCCGAATGAAGTTAGTTAAGTTGAGGATAAAGAAAATTGTTTATGTCTTTTTTATAAGTACCACCCTAATAAGCATGTAGACAAAGTCTAGTTATACAGTTTTTATGTATTTCTGAATATTTCATTATATAACATTCAATTAATATGCATTATTATCGCAGAATTTCTGTCTGTGGTATACTAATTGATATGCCACAGTTGCCACAAATCAATATTCATTAAAATTATCTTAAAATCAGTAAGTAAATAATGTGATAAGTAACGCAGCAAAGCTTAGTAACAACAATATTGTCTTCTTGTGGAACAAACTGCCAACTACTGATATAAGTTTGCATGGAAAAAATTGTTGTTGTTGCCAAAATGAGATTCAAGAAGTCGGGTTGATGCAATGCTATAAGGTTTGGTCGCAATTTGGACTCTATATATTATCTCTCCTTCTCCCTCACTCTTTTTTTCCTCTTTCCTACTTAATCTCTTTTTCTCCCTCAATCTTTCAGTTTCTTCTTGCCTTTATCTATCTGTCACTCTCATTTTGTCTCTCTTTCAACCTTCTCTATTTCTTGTCTCCTCTCTCTATTTCTTTCCTCTTTCCTGCTCAGTCTCTCTTTCTTCCCCACTCTTTCACTTTCTTCTCTCTCATTCTGCCCATAGAAATTTATGGAAGCTTATCGGATCGGTAGAGTTCATTGAAATACACGACGTCTTCAATCTCTTTGATTTGAAGCCAATCACGATCAAATTTTGAATATTTTAGTAGCTTGTTTTTAATATTTCGGCTACAGTGCCATCTACAGATCAACGAACTATTTTCTAAAATACTTATTTTAAAACAGCTATCGACCACTCAATCGTGTTTCTAAAGTGACGTCCACAACCTCATTCCATCTCTATTCATCTACATTTCATATTTTGCACTCGAAAATCTCAATATCCCCTCCAAAATACGTCTCGCTGCCAAGCACATAAATTCGTAGCGCTTTATTTCTTAAATCCCTTCTCAGTACGCGTCTTAAATCAACCCTCTTCACTATTATGCGCGCTTCGCTGACACGCTTACACTTCCACTAATGCGCTTTGTGGCAACACAATCCGCTCTAACCGAGGGTTGTCTTTGTCAAAATCAATTTAAAGCTTTATTTTTGTACATCTTTTCACTACTTCCTCATTCTTTTATCATTCTATATTATTTCATATGCAAATTCGCGCCATTATTTTCATACAAATGCAAATCAAAGCTGCTTTCAATAGGATTCGTGCTCAACCCCTTCCTTCGGGTAAGGGGAAATTGATATTAAATGTGTAAGGTTATCATTGCGACAGATTGCGATTTGATTATAATTCTCTTTTTTCGCTTTTTTTTGCGCATGAAAGCGTGGCACACGACAGCGCTAAGCTGTGAGTTGGTTGAAAGTAGAAATAAATTGGAGTTTTAGCACATAGCTATGTATATACATACATACATAAGTACTATACATACCAATAACCGTGTAAGTCACATTGTATGGAAGAAGGCGGATAGAGAGAGGACAGTTATACAATTGTTGTTTTTTTGTTTTGTTGCCTGGCGCCTGACAATATTAATGTCCTTTTTATGTGTCTGGTAATTGTGGAACTGCAGACAAGTGATAAATCAACCACTGTAGATGCACATATATACAGAGATATATACACGTGTGTGAAGTCATTTATATGCCAAGGACACAACGAGAGTTTTCTGTTTTTATATAGGCGAACTAGTACCACAGTTTTTGAGTTATCGCTCTGAAACTATGCAAGGTCCTTGCTCGCTCAAAGTCCATTCCTTGTATGGAAAACGTTTTTATATGAAAATATATTTGTGCGAAATTTGTCGTGAATTATTATCTGAGTCAGTAGTGTAATCTCAGAAGAAATTGTAGGAGCACTATAGCATAGACCCGCTATGTAAACTGACCGATCAAAGTGAAGTCCTTATATGCAAAACTTTTTTATTTGACAATATATCTGCACGAAATTTCTCACGAATTATTGTCTACGTCAGTAATGTAATCTTAGAAGAAATTGTCCAGATCGGGCTATTATAGCCTATAGCTGCCATACAGACTGAACGATTGAAATCAAATGCTTGTATGAACAACTCGTTTATTTGAAGAGTTGTATTATTAATATTCAGCACATACTATTTTTCAACGGAACGGTATAATCTCGGAAGAAATTGTTCAGATCGGACTACTGTAGCATATAGCTGCCATACAAACTGAACGATTGAAATCAAATGCTTGTATGAACAACTCGTTTATTTGAGGAGATATCTTCTCAAAATTTAGCACATACTATTTTTCAACGAAGTAGTATAATCTCCGAAGAAATTGTTCCGTTCGGACCACTATAGCATATAGCTGCCATACAACCTGACCGCACAAAGTCAAGTCCTTGTACGGAAAACTTTTTTATTTAACAAGATATAATCACGAAAATTGGCATGGATTGTTTTCCAAAACAACTGTTCAATTTTCGAAAAAATGGCTCAAATCGGAACACTATAGCATATAGCTGCCATACAAACTCAACATTCGAAATCAAGAAAAAGATATTTGTTTCCCATTTTATGCTATAAGAAATGCTTCGCTGAAGGATTTTATTGCGTCGGTGCGGTTGAAGTTAACGTTTCTTTATGTTTCTATTTAATTTGATTTAAATTTATATACATTTTTTTTTAATAATATTTCTAGTTTTTTAAAATGAAGCACAATACATCTGAAAATACTGTTTAAAGTAGCATCTTGCCTCAAACTATATCAAAGATTATAAATTCTGTAATTTTTTGCATAATTTCCATAACCCTCCATTATCTGATCCATCACATCCGACAGCGCGCGTGTGCGTCGCCTATTAGGCAGCGCTCAAATTGCAGCAACGTTTTGTTAAACCACGCGCATTCGTTTTTGCTTTAATTAGCTGCCACCGAAATGACAAATATGCAATGCCTGGCGGTGATTTTTTTATTCATATTGTCATATTGCCAACACATGTTGGCGCTTAAGTCAAATTGCAACAAATAAAAAAAAAAGAAAAAAAACATCAAAAACCAACAATCAACACAGGTTAAAAACTCGAAAACTCGCTCAACGCGGTAGCTATGCGCCAATAATTGCGAAAATATGATCGCTATCATAAAATTCATAAAATGGAGAAATAAATGCAAACAAATATGCACAAAAGCAGCTGCAAAAAATAATTCATTTTCATAATTACAGACCGATGTCGGTGTGAACACTAATGGTAGTGGTGAAGCTATTAGTAGTGGTAAAGTTGGGTTAATCTGAGCTCTAATGTGAATAATTGTGAAAAAAGTACGGGAAATAATTTTAAATATTTTTTGTTGCAATTATATGATTTGTTGAAAATTTGAGAAACTTTTTTTCCACGACTTTATGCGAGGATTATGTATTTACCGCATGAAACTAATTATGCCGAAGTAAAATTTACCTGATAAGTGGCGCTAAAGACTAAATATTATTCAAATTTTTTAACCGATTTAGTTCTTATGTGGATCAAATTTAAATACATCATAAAATAAAATTAAACCGGATAAGTAGTCTCAGTGTCAAAGTATTGCTAAAATCTGTGTATATTCTCAAAGTCGATTCATAAGTATCTCTCACAGATGGCACTGGTATCGAAATACCTCTCAAGCTCTATTTTCTATAAGAATCATAAATATTTATGGCGCCAAAGACAAAATATTATTCAAAACCACATTTATCATCTGACTTAGTTCATATCTGGATCAAATTTGTAGCTGAAGAATTAAAATTCCACCCGATAAGTGGTCGCAGTGTCAAAGTATTGCCAAAATCTGTGTCAAACTCGATTTATAAAGATCTCTCACAGATGCCACTGGTATCGAAATAGTTTTCAAACTCTATTTAATACAAGAATTATATATTCATAGATTTTTGATTAAATTCTATTAAAAGTCTCATCTTATGACTATTTTTTGTTATGTCAAATTCACTGACGCCAAACTGGCACTGCATTTTCAATGACGATAGGTATTAACTCAAATGGAAGCAAGCAGAAACTTCACACATTTGCTAATTTAGTTCAAAAAAATTATAAATTGTTAATAGCATGGTTGAATTAAGACAGTCAGTGAATTTGACATAGTGAAAACTGCTTTTAATAAAGAAGGTATACTAATAGACACATTTCTATAATCAACTTGATTACTTAACGGATTAATTCTTACGTTTAGCATTAGAAATGAGAATTGTAGAAATATTTATGTCATAGAACTTTTAATTCAAATTAATGTCAAAAATACTGACATGGCAATGTTAAATAGCTGAAATTACGTGTACTTATAGAAATCAGATATTAGTAGCGGAAGTGATAATTTTGTCTAACTTGCTCATAAAATCGAACAATCTTCGAACAAATTTTTCCCATTGAACCACTATATCATCTAGCTGACTTACAAACTGACCGGTCAAACTCATGCCTTTGTATGGAAAACTTTCTTATGTGAAAAGGTATCTTCACTAAATTTGGCAGAAATTATTATCAAAATCAGCACTACAATATCCGTGTAAATTGTTCCGTTCGATCCACTATAGCATATAGCTGCCAAACAAACTGACTGATCAAAATCCACTCCTTATATGGAAAACTTATTTATTTGTAAAGGGTATCATAGCTTCGACGCAACCGCAGTTAACGGCTTTTCTTGTTTTTGCTTTTTTTTAACATCACAACACCAAATAATTTCTGTTTCCACGCCAATAAACATTTCCCAATCAGCTAACTGTTATTTCTGACACTAAGTAAACACCCAAAATTGGCGCACGTTTACAAACTGTTGGAGAGTTGCTGCATGTTAATGGCTGTATATCACTTGCACTTGCTACACAACAACTCCAGCAATATCGAAACCAATATCAACAACAGCAACAACAGCAACAACACAACACATTATGCCACAAATGATTTTTTGACATTTATTTCATTTTTGTTTTGTTTTCGTTTTGCTTCTCATTTTCCTCGCCGTTCTGTCAACTTGCCTGCTGTTGGCGGCTGTCGATCTGTCAACTGCAAGCCGCCATTTGACGTTGTAAATCATACGAAATTGACATTTGACTCCGATTTGAAATCGAGCTGTCATTGAAGGCCTTCGTGAATGTTGTGGTGAAAAATTAAAAGCGATTTTGTGTTTATTTTTCAACAGAACAGTTAATTTATTTCAATGATGTTTTATATACATAAGTTGATTTTCGAACTACTTTGACTTCGGTGTTTATAGAGCAATTTCGAACCAAAAAAAATCAAAAAAATTTTCAGAAAATGTCTTGATCCCACTGTTATGATAGAGTCTACGAAATTGTGTATATTAATAATAGCGGACCGATCTGTGTATAAAAAATTTTACATTAGAAGATCGTATCATCAAAAGCATACAACCTAAATCCTCAACTTAGTGAGTGAGCGGATCGATAAGATTTTTACAGGGTTCTAATATATTGTCTAATAGATTTGGAGCATGATTAGGATTTTCCACACTAATAAGGTCCAATCGGTTTATTGACATTGGCAGACCTTATATACTGTATTAAGGAGACTTATCCCACGGTAGTTGGCGCAGATTGTGAAGTCTCCTTTTTTGTGGATCGGACAGAGCACACTTAAATTCCAATCATCGGTCAAACTTTCGTCCGACCATATTTTACAAAGAAGCTGATGCGGGCTCCTTATTAGTTCTTCGACGCCGTGTTTGAATAGCTCGGCCGGTAATCCAACGGTCCCTGCCACTTTATTGTTCTTCAGGTGACTAATTGCTATTCAAACCTCATCATAATCGGGCAATGGAACATCTCTTCCATATTCGCCATATCGCCATATTTCTTATACGAAATGCAACACTGAAGGGTTAACGGTTTTTCTTGCTTTACGTCAGCCTTACTGTTACCTGGCAATAATAGAAAAAATACTGTACCTTGAATAGAAGAAGTAATTTTTATTATTTTCCAACCCAAAACGTACGATATACCTAATTGATAAACCCTGCTATTTATTTTTTTATTAATAAATAAGTTTGCCCAATATTATTTACGCTGATTGGCTATACAAACAGCCAATTTCTGTAAGCAATTTATTTTATAATTTTTTTCCGTTTTGCCTTTCAACACTCCGGCGCTTATAAGGCAACTAGCGTTTGTCGGTCTCTACTAAGCGCAAAAGCGCCAGTCAATCGGCCGAGTTGTTGACAGTATTCGCTCAATAAAATTTGGCGCATGCGTGACAGTTGCCACAACTGCCATAGCTTACCACAAGTTCGCTTGGCTAGCCATATATGCCAGCAAATTTCTTGCGTGTTAATAATTGTATATGTTTATACACATGTTTTTGTGGCATGTTAGCCGAAAATAGTGTGGCACATAAATTTTGCCAAAAGCTTTTAGTTATATAAGTTACTAGTAGAGAAAAAACGAAAACAAAACACAGTTACAAGCGTGTAGTTTTTAATTGCTAGATGTTGTTGGTGTCTCATGCGGTGCTGCAAAGTGGGGTTAGGTGGTAATTTTTTGAGTTTTGTTGTTGTTGTTTATTTTTGCTTGTAATATGAGATTTTGTACCTTTTTTTGTTTCCCAAGCTTCATGAACTTGCTTTAAGCGCCGTCGGCATGCTTGCCGTTTAACAGCGTCTCGCACCAATTAATTTAATGAATACTTGTAATTTTTTTGTTATTAACACTTGTGAAGTACTTTTCAAAGTTCAATTAATTTCTTGAGAACATGTTTTCTTAGAGATTTTTTTGTTACTATTTTAAACATACATTTTTGGATTTTTTTTTTATTTTAAATTTGAGATTTTTTTAATATTTTTGAAACATATTTTTTTAGATTCTTTTTTTAAGCTTCCGAAACATATTATTATAGATTATTTTCTGTGATTTTTTAATTTTTTTTCAGATTTTTCAACATGGTTTTTCTTAATTTTTTTATTTTTTTTTTCTTTTTTTTATTTTTTCAAACAAATTTTTTTAAGTTTTTTAAACATATTTTCTTAGTATTTTTTGAAAGATATTTTTTCGATTTTATCTTTATATTGATGTTTTAAACATATATTTTTGAAATTTTTTATATTATTTTGCTTTAAACCTTTTTGTTTTTGGTATTTTTTTAATATATTTTGAATCATATTTGTTTTAATTTTTTGTATAGTTATTAAACATATTTTTATGAGAATTTTATTTATTTTTTTAAGATATTTTAAAAATATTTTTTGAAACATATGTATATTTTTGAAACTTTTTTTAACACATATAAACAAGCGATTTTCTTGTATTTTTTTAAGCATATTTTTGATATATTTTTAATATTTTTTTAAATATTTTAAACATTTTTTTTGAATATTTTTTAATTTTATTTAATTTTGTTTATATTTTCAAAAGATACTTTTTTAATTTTTTTTTTATATTTTGAGACATATTTTTTATTTTTTAAACATATTTCTTGTAATTTTTTATAATATTTTTTTAAGGATATTTTGTAGATTTTTTTTTCATATTATTTAGTTTGAAACATTTTTTTTTTTGAAATTTGTTAATATTTTTTAAAATATTTTTTTGAGATTGTTTGTTTTTATATTACAAGTATTTTGTTTTAAACATATTTTTTTAAGATTTTTTGAAACAAATTTTTTTGACATTTTTTAAATATTTCTTTGGAATTTGGAGGTTTGGAAATTTTTTTTAATATATTTTCAAACATATATTTTTTGAGATTTTTTATGTTTGTAAAAGATATATTTTTGAGAATTTTTTTGAAAATTGTTGTTTTCAATTTGTTTATTTTTTAAATATATCTTTTTTTGAGATTTTTTAAAATATTTTTTGAACTATATTTTATTGGGATTTTTTAAATCTTTTTTTGAACGCATTTTTTTAATTAAATTTTTTTAAAATATTTTTTTATATTTTAAACATTTTTTCGGAATATTTTTCAATTAAAAAAAAAATTTTATTTTGTTTATGTTTTTTGAAACATATTTTTTGGACATATTTTTAATATTTTTTGAAATTTTTTAGTGTTTTTTTAACACATTTTTTTTTTAGAATTTTTTAAATATTCTTTATTTTTTTTTTTAATATTTTTTTTATTTTTTCAAATTTTTTTAAATAGTTTTTTGAGATTTTTTAAAATATTTTTGAATTTTATTTTGTTGGGATTTTTAAATATGTTTTTAAACGTTTTTTTTTTTAATTAAAAAATTTTTTTGATATTTTATATGTTATTAAATTAAAGTTTTTTTTGAAATTTTTTTTTTATTTTAAACATTTTTTTGGAATAATTTTTTAATTTTATTTATTTTGTTTATATTTTTGAAACATATTTTTTAAATTTTTTTTATATATTTGGAGACATATTTTTTTATTTTTTAAACATATTTCTTATAATTTTTTTGTCATTTTTATTATTTTTTTAATTTTTATCTAATTAATTTTTACGCCTTGCAAGCGGTTCTACTTTGTTTGTTATTTTTCAAAGTGTCTAATTAAAAAGTATCTCTCAGGCGTTATTCATATGCATATACCACACATACATGTACATATGCACATACATACTGCCTCTAAAAATATATATGCATATACATAAGTAATTAAACTATGTATGCTGTATAGTACAGGTTATAAAATCTGTCTGTGGCCACTTATAGTCACAAAGTAAAGATACTAAAAAAAATTTTAAAAATATCGATATTGGAAAAAAAAATTAAAAATGCTTAACTCTTGCAAAAAAGTGCAAAACAAAATTTAAAATTAATATTTATTCAAGCTGATAAGTAATCAAATTGTAAGGCGCAAGAAAATGTCGTAGCGAATTAATTGGTTTACTTGTTTACCAACATCAGACAGCCGTGGAACCGGTGCTTGCGCGGGTTGTTGTTGTCTCAAGCGCGATTGCGTTGTCTATTTGTGTCTGAGTCGGGTCATGTTGGCGATAAGAAATTCATCAAAACGTTTCAATTAAATGTCGTGCGAGAAATTGTGCATAAATAAGCTTATTTATGTATGTATATATATGTGTACATAAAATATATGTGTAGTATATAAAAAATATCCATATAGATTATATATGTATATGTATATAGATATAAATATCTGTGTACCTATCTATGTAGCCTGACTTGAGCGTTTAGCGATTAATCGCAACCAATTATTTGTGTGGCATAAAGTAAGACAAATTGCGCGATTAAAAATTGTGTTATAGCACACCTAGAACATATCAGCCACTCAGCATCTCAGCTATGAAAACGGAAAGCTTAGATTCGATTTCAAACCACTTCTAGCTGGCGCGACAACAACAATTATAAACGATTAAATGACAAAATGACACTTAGTAACAGCTCCTGCCTTTAATATTTGAGTTCAGTGAAAGAGAACTAACCTCTAATCAATACAAGTTTTGAGAAGAAAGTATATGGCATCATTCGTAATGGTACATTTCATTTCTCGCTCTGATTCATAATTAAACTCAGTGCAAAATTTCGCTTGGTATAGTATGTTTGCACCAAGCTTCTGTGGGAAGAAACATATGTATTACTCTAGAAAATGATGCAAATGTCAAATTCAAAGATTGTATCTGAAAAAAGAGATTTTAGCCTCAAGCTTCCAGTCTACTTAATGATACTTTTCAAAAAGAGTTGCGTCTTATCTTGCCACCCTAGACATGAACCAAACAACTCAGCATATAATGTTTGCTTGTTTGACTTTCTCAAAGTCGTAGAAGCCAGCAGCTCACAGACCACTTTGTTATTGCACATTTCAAAAAAATGTATTTTGCTAAGTTGGTAGGACTGTTCTTAATTACTATGCCAAATATGAGCGCGATCTGTTGACCAATTGGTTTTCAGCAGCTGTTTAAGTCGGTACACCTTAATATTGCGTCGCGATTCACAATGGGTACAAATATCGAACAAAGAATTTATCTTAAATTTTGTATTTCTAATCACTTTTCGTGTACTAAATCGTTGCAATTATTGGAAAAGGAAGGAAGATTCAATCTTATCAAAAATACAAGCCTCCAAGCCCTCAAAGACGGTCGAGATATTATTCCTCGTTCTGGACTACCTTTTCAACTGATGAAAATATTAAAACAGTGAAGGAAATGGTGCTTGAAAATCGTTAGGCAAGTGTTAGACAGATGGCAAGAGGGCTCCCGCTTGTCCGTTCGAATGAATATTTTAGCTATTTTGGGTATGAAACGCGTTCTTTCTCGTCTCGGCCCGACATTCAAAAAGAGTACCGTACATATATCTCTTTGCACATGTTTTATCGTCTGAATTCCGGTCCCACATTCATGGAGAGTATTATAACCGCCGATGAGACATAAATTTATGAGTCTGACACGCAAACAAGTCAACAATCATCAACCAAAATCAAAATCAACAATCAAAACCAAACAAACCACACCAATGCCGCTCAAAAATCAACGGGATAATCATCGTTTTTTCGATATTCCTGAATTTGTTCCGGAGGGACAGCCGGTCAATAAGGAGTTCTATTGTGATTGTGACCGAATTTAAAGCTAAAAACGAAATGAATATCATCAATAAACCACCGTATTCATCAGATTTGGGTCCGTCTGATTTTTTCTTGACCCCAAACTAAATTTGCCGCTCCGTGGAACCCGTTTTCAGTCGATCGAAGTGGTAAAAAACAACATTTGCTGAATGTGCTCAACCCAAAAAGTGCTTATGAAAAGTGTTTTGAGGACTGAAAAACTGTCGTCGGCTTAAGTGTATTACACTTTAGCATACATTAGCTGTCATACAAACTGAATATTAACCGCGATTCTCGAAATTAATAATGTGTGGATTATTTTCTAAGGAAATAGTATAACCTCCGAAGAAATTCTGATCGTATCACTATAGCATATAGCTGTCATACAAACTGGCCTATCCAAACAATGTCCTTGTTTTGATGTAAACAAAGAAAATATCTTTTGCTGTTCTGATATTATTTGGTTATCTTTTGGTTTTGATATTGAAGATCCGAATATAACCTTCTCCGCTCTAATTACCTCTAATTTTTCCTAACTGTGAGCAATGTTCCCTAATAAAAGTCAAAAAGAGAGAGAAATAATTTGGGATACGGAAATTCGTAACGCCGACTCACAGATGTTGCCATCGTCCATGTCCCTGCACCACATAGCAAGACGGGATTGATGAGTGACTTGTAGAATCTAAACTTTGTTCGTCGAGAGAGAACTTTACGGACCAGAAGTAAGAGGAAATGAAATTTAAATACTGAATACACCAATTAGCTCAATTAGAAGATATTGAAAGGACTCAACCCTTACGCTAAGGGTTGTTAAAGGTGGTGGTTTCTAAAGCACCATTTCCTCTATAACTATGAATCATAAACCAAATGGAATATTATTGTGAGTGAGTGTTATAAATCTCATTATTTTTCGATGACTTCTGCTGCGTGATGCAGCTTTCCCAGAATTTTACTTAGAGGCCATATGTCAAAGAAGTCTATCTAAAGAACAATATTTTGGTCTCAATCGTTGCACACATTTTTTAAACACCTTCTCTCACTTACCCACAACAATAAGCTGTTTCCAAGCACAACAACCGCGCGCTCTTAGTTCAGCTATATGTGTCTATTATCCCTTCCCTTTTTATTGTGCCACCACCAGAAGCTTCAATTTGTCAATTAACATTTCATAAGCCATGTGACACTTCAATGCCGCGCACTAGTAAAACTACAATCAGCTCAATTAACCGATGATAATTAATGTGGATTGGCAACAGGTATGCGCAGACTGCTAAAAATGTGAACGATACGCGCATAAGTTACTTGCCACACATATAGATAGTATTTAGATACTTATAGGCACTCACGAACACTTGTCAGCCGCAGACAACACGTAAGGAAAGGGCCGCTTTAATTATGAAAGACGATTAATATTGCCACTAAGTATGCCATATGAATACCGATGGCAAACACTTGAAAGCGGCAACAAAAAGTTCGAAACTCATTTGGCAGCCAAAGTTAGTGCAACCATTTAGAAGACCCTTGCAGCAGCAGCGGCAACATCATTAAGAAGAACACCAAAGAGCGGCGAGTTGCCGCTAAAGAGGGTGTTTGCGTGTGCTGCGCGATTTAATGACTTTTCGACTTTTCCTAGGTGCCCTACGAACGCGCTGAACACAAAGCCAGGTACTTAGGTAGTTGGCCTGTCTGCGCACCCAAGCCACTCACAATGGACTATCATCGAAGTTTATAAGCAATTTCGACACACAAACAGATCCACAACCGATGAGCTGAAGTGCGCATCGAAGTTTGTGAAGTTTGTGGCAAGTAATTTAAATACATATGTTGCACGCGCTGCCAGCAACTAGGGCCGCACAACTAACACAAGTTTCCTGCGAAGTCGCACACCTCACATCAAGGTACGAAGTCAAAAGGTGTGACTGCATATGGGCGCAAGCTGCACACACACTTGGCTATACATGTGGCATGCCACGGAAATGTTGGTTGCGTTGCCGCTTCGGCGGACTGTCATAAAATTCCACTTATTATGTTGACTATTAATTTAACAGCTTAGTTAGTGGTTTTGCGTGTTTTACGCGCTGCCAGCGGGTCGCCAGCAGCAGCAACAACAACACATAAAGCATAAGAAAGCGCAGACTACAATGTTGCGGGAGCTATCGGTTTTTGCCAACTCCAGCTTCGACCGCATATCCATATATTAGTTGTGTGTGTCGCTCTCTCAAATGGTGTTCGTATAACCTGTTATAAGTACGCTTGGCTTCGCTGCAATCTTCGCACGAGTCTGCAACACATTTTGGTTGCTTCGTTTGTGTTGCCTACATTGTCGGTGGTTTTTGTCGATTTCATCATAATACCTCCTATGCTTTCTAGTTTTGTGGAGATCCACACTTCATTGCAGTTGTAGCATCGTTAGCCGAAATGTTTGCTGTTGGTTGTTTGTGTTGTGTTGTTACTTTTGCGGTTGCTGCCACAAGTTGTCTGTTGTGCATAGTATTTCCGCCACTCGTGGTTTATGCTTTTACATGGCCTGTTGCTGTGTTGGGTCCTACGGGTCGTCGGTGTCATTATGCGCGTCATAAGCGCCTGACAGATTGTGTACAAAAATATTATATCACTTAGTCTCAGCTGACAGTTAATGGTTTGCCTGTAATTATTTTTGTTGTAGTTGTTGTTGGCTGCACGTCAAAGATGTTGACTAACAGGGAAATGTATTATTTTACTTTTTATTACTTTCATTTTTTGCAATAGCAATCATTTTTCTTTGCACGAACATCTTTAGGGGCATGACCTCAGGCCGACAGTTTTCTTGCAGCTCACAGATTTGTTGAAAATTTTTAATGCATTTTTCAATTATCCGCCAATATATGCAAGAAAATTGTCTTTTCATAGCTAAACCCAGTATTATTTTTGGAGATTATATAGTCAACTTTTTTACCTTGGAGAGCTCAGGTCAAAAATTCTGACTGTGGAGACATTTGAAGTATCTATACTTATTCAGGTTCCTTAAAAATAAGTTAGATTAGATCGTCGGGTTGTTAAAAAAACCCATGGATCTCACTTGGACAGCTTCCGTATCCTCTTGTGTTCTACTACTGGGGCCATTGCGCCATTGGTGCCAACGTAATAAGGCAGGGAATCCTACTAGACGCAATCTGATGTAGCTGTATGGAAGAAGATGAGCTGGAAATAACTCAACACTAGCTGTGTGTGACTGTACCGAGTTTGGTGGCTCAAGACTCAAATACGTGGGACATCCCATCGAACTGGAGCTGGAAATAACTCAACACTTGCTTCATGACTGTACCGAGTTTGGTGGCTCAAGACTCAAACACGTGGGACATCCCATCGAACTGGCGGGATTGGAAATTAAACGCCTGGGCAAATTTGCACTTCACCCCATAGATCGACAAAGCATTTGAGCTCTCCACAAATTTAATCAAGCGGTCAATATAAATACCAGTCAGTTTTCTATGTTCCCCAAAGGCGTACCAACATATTTCAATATCAGTCTAGCAAAAGCCGGATAATTGAGGGAAAAATAACAAGATGATTCTATCTCGCCTACCTCCACACAGCTTTGGCAAAGAGTGACCGACAAAATATTTATTCGTACCGCGTGTTTACCTATTGGACATATTGTCGAGTCAGAACATTTACAATTGCGGTGAGATTGACTTTGCAAGTATGTACTTCGGAGAACATCTTATGATTCTCTTTGGTCCAGAATCGCAATTGGACAGATTCTGGTTGTTGACCAGTGCTTGCTGAGCTCACTGGAAGTCTATAGGTCTAGAACATAAGAGGACATTGGAAAACTGACTTGTTTTCACTCGGATGAGACTGCAGTAAGCGTGCCTACCCTTGCAAGCTTATCGGTTTTCCAGTCAGTATACGATATAAGTCTTACTCCTTCTCTGAAATTAATAGTCGAATAAAACGGTTGATCCAAATAGAGGTACTTTTTTCATCATAGAAAGACAAATCGTTCAACTTCACTACGAAAATTCACATTCTGTTAAGAATATGTTCTAAGAAGATCCCACGTTTTCGAGCCAAATTTTTTTTCAACGATGATACCCATTTCTGGCTCAGTGGGTATGTCCAATTTCATTCAGAGAACACAACGGTTTTGTGGGGTTTGTGAGACGGTGGAATCATCGGTCCTTATTTCTTCAAAAATGATGCCGATGAGAACGTAAAAGTCAATGGCGACAGTTATCAAGCCATGATAACCGACTATTTGATGCCTAAAATTGAAGCTCTTGATCTCAGCGACATTTGCTCTCAACAAGATGGCGCCCCTTCCCACACATACAATAACATAAATCAATAGATTTATTGAAAGAAAACTTCGGTGAGCAGATAATTTCACGTTTTGTGCCGTTCGATTAGCCACCAAGGCCGTGTGAAAAAATAAATGCTAAAGAATGTTCTTTCGAATGATAATAAATATTCTACATTAAATTTGAAGTTTTTGTGTTTTTTTCTTGAAAAAAGCTCGAAATGGATCGTTCTTTATTTATATCTTAATGTTTCTATTCCAGTTCATTTTTGAAATATGTATATTCCAAAGGCTTGGTTTCTAATTTTTAGACATTTTAAGTAAGATTCGGTGGTTTTTATGATATCTCGCTTTTTTAGAGTATCTCACTTTTATTTGCTCTGCCTTTCTCTTTTGATCTCTCTTCTGTTTTGCTGACATCCAATATTTTTTCATCTCTCTGTTTCATTTGATAACTTAAAATTCTTCACCATCTAGAATTTGCACTTCACCTCCTTTATATCCCCCGATTTAACACACCATAAATTTGCTGCTTTTTTCATCAAACACAAATTTGCTGCATAACTTTTATTTCCCATTAATAACTCATTATCCTGCATATTTTACTTACTTATTTCTCATATGCTGTGCTTTTCACCTTCTAGCACCTTTTTTTATAATTATATGCGTGGTATGTCTGTAAAAAATTTGATTTAGTGCGACGCCAAAAACTGGTGGTGTGAGTGTCCACTCTTTACGACACAACCCAGCTTGATTTATATCTAGTCAACTGCTGAGACTTGGAATGTGGCCGAAAAAAAGCTAAATTTCATAAATAATGAATACAGTAAATTCTTTTAAGTACTTACTGGTATACTTAATAGCTTTTCAAGCGACTTTATATTGACCTCTTTTATGCAAATAATATTTAAAAAATTTATTGTGTATGTATTCATAAACTTACCTTAAGAAACAGTTAGCACATTAAATATTTTTACTACCATGCCATTTTTCGTAGCCCAGAGCTGACTCTCTGTCGCTTTTCCAACCAAGTTTATTGGTCAGTTTCGCATAAAAGCGCCAACGTTAAACGCCTGAAACGTTGCGACTATTAAATAGGTTTCTTTTATTATGCAAATACAGTTAAATGAGGGTATATACATATATATACTCGTACCTATAAATATTTTTATCTTCTTAAAATGATTGATGTGTTCTACAATCCAACCATTGAATGTCTATTGTGTGCCAAATAACCGTTTCCCCGCTGTCTTCCGCTTACGCTAGAATACTGCATTGTCTACTTAATACCTTCATACTTTACAGTTCATTATACAGTTTCTGCTAACGCTCTTACATTACATACATTAGCTGAGCGCTTTAACTGTAGCATCGACTGTTGATCATTAGTGATGGCTGTTTGTTGTTTTTTTAATTTTTGTGACTTTTTTCTGCGCAAATTGCCGCTAGTTAGTTCTTTACTGCCCTCTTTATACATGTATATGGCTCGTTTTGCCCAATAGTGGCTTGCTAAGTTCCCAGCGTGATTGCCTCTCATAAATTGACGTTTATATGACAGTAGTAAAGTTTTATAAGAGCGCCAAGCTAACTATTCAGGTTGTGTGTAATAAAAATTAGTAAATCACCTAAATCCAATAGCTGGTTAGAAAATTTATGAACATAATTCATAGATTCACTTAAGTTGGTTAACAAAGGGTGATCAGTTAGGAGCTGTATGGCAGAAGATTAAAACTATAATAAATTTTTCGCTAGTCATGAATGATTCTTGAATTAAGGCTTGTACAGCTTCGAACAACCGGTAAAAATTTTGACGACTCAAGCTTGTATGTGTGAAGCTGGTCTCGTTACCATCCAAAAATTCTATGCTATTAACTAGTATAGATTAAAGACCTCATACATATTCTAAGATTTAAAATGATTAAAGATTTTTTTCGAGATCGACATATGTAACATTAATCACAATCTATACTGTAAGCTTCTGTGGGTAATACCGATTGAAGCAGTGAAAGAAAACTTTAAAATACCTAGATAACTCAACCTAATGATGAGGAACTACTTGAAAGACAGATTCTTCTCTATACAGGTCACATCACGAGCTGCGTGGGACCCAATTCCCAGGCCCAGACTTCAAAAACGTCAGTTACAACGTTTTATAAAATCTCGAAATGCCCGTTGATACATACCGTAGCCTAGTTGACTAAACAGATGATATACATATCCGCGATAATAACTGCGTAGCATACTGAAGATACGAGCAGGAAGTTAAAACAATTGTTGATTAGAGACTAAACGTGGCTGGATACGCGAACTCATAAACTTGCCACTGAAAACACCGAGTAGGAATTATTTAAAAAGAAGCATAATCCGACTATAATAGGTATGGGGACAACAACATAGACGCTAGGAACACAGAAGGTTGTGAATTATCTGGCTGTCAGATTAGACTACTGAAATTTCTGGACACAAATCCGACTCGCTGCGGAAAAGGCTTATAAAGCAACTTTCCTACCTAGCAGACTTATGGTTAACATCGGGGGATCGACCCAGCAAAATCAGATGTTTTTAATGGCGACCACACTAAATGTCTTGCTCTAAAAAAGTGTATCGTAGAGCCGTTCTGAGGTTAGTATCAGCACACCGTACAGTTTCGAGCGAAGCTGTATCAGTAAACGCTGGACACTTCTTCGGCTCCTGAATTGGGACTATTAACAACTGACATAAATACTTCAAAACAAGGAAAACCAGAAGAATATAAAGAATTTCATTGAAAAAGTACCACGTCTGAAAACGCGGGACCTGGAAGCAGGTAATGGCATGTATTCTTAACACGAGAAATGTGGAAAGCTACCCTGACGAAATGCAACGAATCCCTTAGGAGAGTTTTTAGTAGCCTACAAGTAACTGTGATGACATAATGCTGATGCGGAACACATTTTTTCCACCATTTACATTTGATCAGAATCTACCGTTGTCTTATTGAAATGATAGCGAATTTGACCCGTTGGTCTCTGAGGGTTGAAAATCCAATTTCGGTACAAGTAATTTATTTTACCTTGACTCGGTACGTTTCATCGAAGACATATTTCATTTCGACGAATTTCTAATAATCTCCTAGAGTAATAACCCGATGAAGAATAATCTCAAAAAAATCTAACTTTATCAGGGGTTTCTAAAGAAGGGGAGACATCGTTTTTCAGTTCCATTGAACTAAAGCTCCAATGTTGTGTTAAGATCTTATTACTTTCGAAATATTAAGATTTGGTATAAAATTTCTCTTAGAGGAGGAGAGGTCTAGATATTGGCATGTAGGTACACGAGAAATACGGTCGCAAAGTGGGCGACGATTTTAGTGGCCCGCCAATAGCGTATGTCTTTGCAGTGAGAAAACATTTATGATGCGGCAGTAGTGAGTCTGACTTCTTTGGTAGCAATATGACCTATTGCTTTGTTTTCGGTTTTATATTTAGTTTGTGTTAACTTAAAGAATGGGGATCTGACTCTCTGCTAGACCTCTTTGGTAGCAAAATGACTTCTTGTCTCTTTCGTGTTGTTCTCAGCAATGCTTCCAATTAATTCTCTACGGGTTGAAAACTCAATTTCGGTAGAAACAATTTTGACGGTATCGAGACCAGCATTATTCACACTTTTGAGACTTTTGCTGACTGACTTGTTTTTCTCAATCATCACTCTATGTAGACCCTGAATTAATACCTAAAAATGTTTATCGTAAAAATTTTTCTCTTCGCTGAGAAACAGGGATTTGTACTCAAAGAAAATTTAACTAAACGTTTTGACAGCTGCAAAAGATAACGCTTTAGCTGATGCTAAAAAAAAAAAATATTAAAGCTATTAGCCCTCGCTGGCCACCCTTTATTAAATATTTGCGCCACACGCTCCATATTGAACGCTGTAAACACTTTTGCATATGAATGTGAGCATTAGCATTAATTGCTTTTGTTGAAACGTGCTTTCTTAAACGCTGTCGCTTAGAAACAGGTTTCATTTATCTCTATCTATATAAATATTTTGAAAATAAAGTGACTGCTCTAGAAAAATAAAAGTCGAAATTAAATATTTTAACAAAACTTTAAGTGTTTAATTATAAAAACAAGCAATCAGATAGAGTTTTAAGCCGTTTAGCGTCACATTTATTTGAGTAATACGAGCAAACAGCTATTGAGACATAATAGACATATAAAAAGAGACAATAGATGTTTTGAAAAACCAGCTTTGTTGGCCAGGTAATAATAAAGATTTGCAGCTGGTTTAGGTTGATGAGCTTTCTATGCTGATTGTCAAGCAATTCGGAAGATTTTGGGAAAGCATATCTGATTATCGTGGCTTTCTTGGTTGATGCTCAAAAGGTAGGAACCTTTCTCCTTGCTTTTTAAATATAATTTGAAGCGTTTTATTGAACTAGTTGCTGACAATCCGACACCAATTTTAAATTCAAAAGTGGTTGCTTAGTAAAGTTTTTTTTTGTTTCAAAACACAAATTTCAGAGGCCGTTGAAGTTAAACGTATTCTTCAAGATATCTACCGGCTCATCTGCAAAGAATTTTGAAGCTTCGGAAAGTTATGAAACAATATTTATTCCAAAATAAAGGTTTGACTTATGATATTTTTTCTTTCCTAAAGCTGAGGTATCCCAATAAAAGTAAAAGACGAACCGAAACAAACGAGCTGAAAGAGCTTATACTAAGACTTACCGATCTAAGCGGAGTTAGAACTCCGAAATATCATCGCTTTGTAGAGTCAAACCACCACCTATTGCAGACAAAACAGCCGCGAGAAACGTGAGTGACCCTTGCGCAGCCTCGTTCTGCGCATTGTAGCAGGTTAAACTCTTATTTATTCAGAATATACCCTTCTCTTTTTGGTCCAACCCCTGAAAACTGCACCAGGCCAAGGAAACGCCTACAGTTGGATAACGTCGACGACAACTTCTTTAATCTTTACCATTCTCACGGTAATTAGGTATCCGTTAAAACAACAACAACAGCTGAAAGAGCTTCATATGATATTGATGCAGTGTCCCTGATGCAGTGTCTCTAACTAAGAGCTTAGGTTGTTGCGTTAAAATCTGTCATAAGGCTCGTCCAGCTTCTTATTTTACCTTAATACCTCAAAATTTAGCTCTTCACCATCTTTAAGATGTAAAATGTTAAGTATTCATAAGCGGTTATTTCTGTCATATAAATCTGATGCGAAAGCATCCACGATGACGTTCAGCGATCAGCAGGCGTTGAGAAAAGTTCTGCGAAGAGTTTTTGGCCTCTTGCGCGTGGGCGAAGGTGAACACCAGATTCGATGAAATGATGAACTGTATAAGCTCTTTCGCGAAATGTACATGGAAGGGAAGAAAACAGTTCGGCTCGCAAAATATTCGATTCCGTGCACCTGGTTACCGACGAAGAAAGGCATGATCCTAACTCAAATGGAAGGATCAAATGGATGCAGACATGGCGAAACCTAAAATCTCCATCTGGTGCCGTCGTGCGCAATGCGGGGACGACTGGCGAAAACTTAAGGACGTGGCCAAGACCGACACCCGGTTTAGGTCAAACCTGATGGGGATATGAGCAACTTCAAAGGCCTTGTTAGTTACCAAGTTTTCTTGTTGAATATTGATTGCCGATATCTTTGATGCAGTATCAGAAAGGTTTTTTTGCCCCAAGCCTACGGTTTCTATGACGTCAAACTATAAATAGCTTTTTACGGGAGTTGAGGAAAGGTTTGACACTTCCGTTTTAGTGCTGGCCATGTGATCAGATAGATTATACGTTGGATACTTTTATACATACTGTATACTACAAATATTTGGTCTAACGGTGTGATTTTTGTCCGATGATATTGATGCTATCAGCCTAATAGTAACTGAAATCTTTCGTTCTTCAGACGTGCATTTTTCCATATTCGATTAAAGAAATCTTAAGTTGGAGCAACGATCTATCTAATAATGAAAAAGTTGCAAATGCAGGCTGAGCTAAGGATACCACATACCGACATTTCTATACCTTCTTTACTAAGAACAGAAGCTTATATTACTTGGCTTTGGACTCCATGAGTATTTTTTTGTTCAATCTAGTAAAGATTGGTCTAACGGCGTCGTCGGATTAGATATTGATATCATCAACCTTTGCCAGGGGCTATATGCTCTATATGAAAATTAGGTCTTTAATTATTCAGTTCTGTATTCTTCCACATTCGATGAGAGAAATCTCAACTTAGCGCATGAATCTATCTAATAATGAAAGGCTTCAAAACTCAGAATGAGCTTTGGAAACTTTACTTCGTCATGCTTTTTCTCCTCGCTTCCAATTAAAGTCGGTTGACGACGATCCTTTTGTTTTTTGATATTTTCTTCAATTTAGTTTTTATATAAGTGCTACTCAGATTAGACTCGCCTCGATTCGGCTCGGTTCGATTAGGTCCGGCTTACTCAATCTCTAATTTACTACGCCTCTTGGATAAAAAAATCTCATACTAACTTATCCTCCATAAACCGCATCAGAAGCTCGTTATGCCAAACCAAAGGTAACAAGTAATTCGTCGTACATCCGCGTCGTTATGCCGCTTGCTAGGCAATCCATAAAACATTCGCTTGCCGACTACGCTTACGAATATGGTAAAATGTAGTTAAAGTCATTTCAATGTCTTGTAACTAAACGAAAAATCCTGTAAGCTTGTCGCGTTGCAACAAGCAGCTTTTCGTTTTGTTAATTCACCCTGTTCTTTTCTGCTTCTTTTCTAGATACGTCTATACTATACATATCCGCTGCTTTTTGGGTTTATTCAAATTTTGACCATATATGCAACATTGTGATGCGCAACTTCGTTACACGGGCGAACACAATCTCTGCGCCCATGTTGCATGCCATGTAACTGGCCACACTTCTGACCGTTGTTTGCTACTCGCATGCGCTCAACGTAGATCAACAGCAGCAACCGACAGACAGACGAACGGACGGACTGTGCTGTAGCTACTTCCATTGCCTGTGTCAAGAAGTTTTGTTTCTTCTAACTTCTTCCTCTATTATTTGTATTTCCATGCGCTGCAGAGCTCGCTCTCTCTTACCTCCCTCCATAACACATGTGTATATGTGTACATTTCTGTGGCCCCTTTTATGGTTCGCGCTGATACCGTTTGCTCGTGTAATCTTGTCTCGTCTCGTAGCGACATAGGAAATACGCTTCCTTACAAGCCGACCAACTTGAACTACACAGTTTGCTGATCTAATTCTTTGGAAGCAGCCCTAACAGCGTAGCCGTGGTTATATAAATAAATTCTGCGCGCAAAAAAAGAGGCGAAATCAAACTCACAACAAACCATTAAGAGTCACAATCATGGCAGTGAGGCATGAAATCGTGATTTTCTCGTGCACCGTAAAAGTCCATTTCGCCTTCGTTAACTTAGCCAGCCATAAGATGCATCTAACTATGGCTGGGGTGGCACACTGATTTCTTGTGGCAAACTGATGCAATCAACAGGGGTCATGCTGTTGACAACAACATCGGTCGGTTGTGTTGCTTGTGTGGTGTTGGTGAAAACCCAAAAATAAAACATCTAAATACATTCTTTGTCCTCTTTGATTTCTGCATTCGTCCGCCTCCGCTGTAGTTCAGACACAAACTGCGATTGTACAGTCTAGTGGCATTAGTGGGCGGCTTGTCGCGTTGGTTCTTGTTCTTCGTGGTGCCAGTTGAAATGATGGCAGTCTGATAAGTCCCTGAGTTTGTGCGAGAAATATATTTACGGCTGATATGCTGCTATTCTCATGGGCTTATAGCCCAAAAATTTTAAATTCTGAGTCCCATTGTAAATAGATGCTATTTCCACGATCTTCGGTATTAATTTTTGAAGTGCTGATATCTTCATCCCGGCAAAAACTCACCTGTGATGTTGTTTACGTCATCGGGTCTGAGTACATTCTGAGGAGGTAGATAGACGAGGAATGCCTTTGAGGAGATACTATACTATCTTACTTTAAATATTCAGTCTTCAAAATTGTCATAAGAACCTTAAAGCTATAATAGAATTCTGTAGCAAACGAAGACGTAAGGTAACTATTTTTTCCTATCTTAAAGATTCACTCTTAAAAACTGTCGTGAGGAGCTCCGTACAAAATGAGGACGAAAATAAATATCCATTGCAATTTTACCTGTATGGAAATCCGAACTACAACGAAGGGTTCTATGAATTCACCCTGGAATCGCAAATTTCACTTTAGAACCCTCTCACGATAATCAAAATTGACATATTGTGAGTCTTTCTAACTTGCTCGGCCGAATGATAGCGGTACTAAAGCACAACCGAAGACAAACATCCGCATCAGCGTCGATTTCTGTGTTCGGGAGAAATATTCTATGACATAAGTATTTGTAAATTGTTGGATGTTAGCGACAGCGCACGATGCCATTAGAGGACTCAATACACTTTATAACGATATCGACTTCATTCAGCCTTCTAATCCCATTGTTTAAGAAGTTCCAAAGATTTTGGAAGCGATACTTGCTGATTCCAGCGGACTGGGGAATAACCTAGAGCTCGGTTTGCAATGGGTTTGATAAACAAAGAGCGTAACAATATCGGAAGAGTCAATTACGTGACATAACCATACTTTTAAACAGATCACAGAATCCAGATATTTATTATGAGTTAGAGGCTCGAGCTTTCAAAATAAGAATAAGTCAAGTACGAGACATCACCATACTTTTGAAGTGGTCACAGATTTTAATTTATTAATCATCAGTTAGATGATTAAGCTCTCAAAGTAAGAGTAAAGTCGAGATAAGCTCAGGAAAGAGATCTAAAGGTTTTGAATGCGATACTTAAAGATTGGTTTCCAAAGGGTTTAGCATTAATAGGAGGAACGGTATCGAGACCTCACCATGCTGTTGGAGTGGTCACAGATCGAGCTCTCAAAGCAAGATTAAAGTGCAGAGAAGCTCAGAAATTCTGAATATTTATATCTTTGACATTATTTTATATATTATAACTTTTCTAGGCGGTCAAATTCAATGGCGTAACTCCTTAAAATTCTCCAGCTCCTTATCACGCTTTTAGTTTACAGCAACAGGGTTGCACCGACATATCAAAACGACAACGACTTATCAAGCTATCATCAAAACGATGCTTTTGTACAGTTTCTAGCAATTTTTTCAGCTTCTTCAATTTATTTTGCATTGCAATTTGACCTCAGCGAACGCGTGTCGTGGCGAGCATAGACGAAATTTATGTTCGTGCGCTTACGTTGACGTGTCGTTTGGTCTGATGTGCGCGGGTGGTGGCGGCGCTGTGCTCTTTGCTTTTTGTATTCGCCTAAGCTCAGGCAGTTCTATTACTTGTTTGTGTTTTCCATGTGTTTTTTGTTCTTTTGTTCCGTCATTCGATCTTTCCGTTTCGCCACATTAGCTCTATTGCGGTTCTTGTAACGCTCTTCCCGTTGTTCAGTCGTTTGTTCGGTCGCTTGTAAGCTTCATTTAATTTGCTTTTTTCGCGAGGTCTTCAATATACATATAAATGTACACAGTTGTTGTAATTTGTTGTTGCATTTTTTCAAAGCTGATTGATGCCACTGCCACATTAATCAAGTTATAGTCGTTTTTGTGTTTATTTTTTTGCTGTGTGTTTCGGCTTTCAATGAACTTCGGCCTGTTGCGTTTTGTAATTTGTTGATCTTTTGCGATTTTATCGCTTAATACAATTTCTTTTACAAATTCCGTTCTTCCTCAACGCTGGAAGTTCATTAAAAGCCACGCGATCACACGTAAGCTCTCTCATATTGGCGCATCGATAGCAATGGCTCTGCCGATCGCGACTTGTTTGTGGCTACACCGTTTTGGCTCTAATTTCTGCACCGATCTTGTCTATGCTCTTCCTTTGTATGTATAGTATGTACTCTTCCGCCCGTTGCGTGTTGCGGCACGATCGTTTAATCTGCCACATTTGCGTTCATCTCATGTCCAGATTGAAGGCGGGCTGCTTGAACTACATATAATATATTTAGCTTTATATATGGTACCCATAAGCATATGTACATATGTATATCTGTTTATATATGGAGCATAGCATGTTGCCGTCCAAATTTACCGCTTCTGGTTGTACGCAATTAGTTTGCGCTTTATTATGCCGCTGAAAACTTCGCCACTTTGTCGGCATCGCGTCATAAATCGTCGTGATTTTATGGGCAACATATGTTTGCCGTGCTTGTTCTAGTTCAGCATCCAACGATTTGCCACACACAACCTATCTGTAGCGTCCATTCGAGTCCGTTACGCTCATTTGTCTAGGCTGTAATTTAATTTCCTATGTTAGTCTAGAGTTAAGCCGAGTTTTTGATACCAATTTATGAGTATATTAAACTGAGATTATAACAATTTTGCAAGTTTTATCGATAATTTATGAAACTAATCTTAATAATTCTTTTATTTTTGTTTTCTAATTTCAGGTAAGCATTTGTTGTAGTTTCTGACGACTTATTAAAGTTATGAACCTAGCTTTAAACAGAAGACGTATATACATGTAAATTTTAATTGGAATTCTGAGCTGCTTGGTAGACCATTTCCCGGTAAATATTTATTGAAAATTTGTTATATATGTATTTAGCTTGACTAGAGCTGCTCTAACAAATTTCTTTGGAAACAAATATCATAACATCAAGTTCATTAAACGAAATAGGATAGATGTCTTCGAAAAAAAACTCCGTAGTCACTTAAATACATTTCTCAGAAGTTTAAAAAAATAAAAACCGGAACTATATGTACCATTTAGATAGTAGTTGATGGCGCATTTAGAGCTGTAACCAGATCATCATTAAAATGTAGGTAAGTAGTTTAGTATTGGCTAGTAAAAAAAATTATATACCGGTTGAGAACTATAAACGAGCACTGTGCACGAACGAAACTATAAATTTAACAAACATCTCAAGCAGTTCGTCTTTCTTTTTCACTAAAACAGTCACAGCTACGCGTATATCTACCAGCAAGTAGCCGACATTGTATAATATTTGAGACCAAGCTTTGTCAGGAAATGTCTAGAGCAAGGCACCAGGAAACAATGAAACATATCTTGTGCACTTCTCCCGCATTGGCGAGATTACGCTGTAAGCATCTGGTATGCACACAGTTTAATACACTGGATGTGTCGTTAGTGAGGCCACAGAGTCTGTTAAAATTCACGTCAGACGCAAGCATCCTAAAGGATGACCATTCCTCTTGGACCTAGTAACTGAACTCTATCTGATATCATAAAACACCAAAACTGGTCTATGCGTGGCTTATTGGCCTGTAAGACTATTTGACTTAACCTAACCTTGTCAGGTTTCTAGGCGAACTAGGTAAGGTTAGGTCATGTTTCAAAAGTCTGGAGACTGTCGGTGCCAATAGTTTTAGGCCTATCATCGTTTTTGTTCAAATCGTTGTCTTGTACTTTAGAACTGAACACAAGGATCTGGCGTACGCTTAGCATGCGTTGTAAAGCTCTTGTGCTGCTGGAAGATCCTACTGGCTTAGGGTAGAAAGTAAGCGATCTATTGAAGTACTTGCCTTTAGCAAAGTTCATTTTGCAGCATTCGTAGGAGCTCTTACTGGACATTGTCCAATAGCATTCATGCTGTAAAGCAGCAGACATAGACGTACCTGACATTGGCCGCCTCAATAAATTTGTGATCGGCTCATAGCGCTTTGTCTATATATTCTAGGCACCACGATGAACTGGCGTCACAAGCTCTCCCAGTGAGAACACATTTTTATGATCGACGATTAAACTTTAAACAACTTAATGTTATTGTGGAAAACAAGCTTCTTCACTTTAAAAAGCCGTTCGATATATTTCTGTTGAGACAAAATTTGTAGATTTTAAGTTTTTCACTCCTACGATATTTCGAAGTTTTACAAAGATCATTTCCCAGATCAGCTCCGCTCTAGTTTATATGAATATTTACCTTAGAATTTGTCAGAAATTTTTTAAACTTAGTTCTAAAAGCTATAAAAAAAATTACAAAGATGTCGCAACACTGACATAAGCATTCGTAAGAACGATATAAATTGTACCACACCAGCGTTGAACTTCGATTACTGTTTGGTAGAGTACTTCTTCTCTACTGGCGGAGAAACGATTCTTTTACAAATGGCTCAAGCAGCTCACGATTTCCGATCGTAGACTAAGTAACCTCAGGGTAGCCAAAGAACAATCGTTTGAAGGCGAGCTAAACTAAGAAGGCAAAACTAGGGTTGTGCGCTGGGTTTGGGACCCGCGACGTAAAAAACTCTACCAATGAAAAGGTAACAACAGCCTCGGATAAGTGATCCCACATTATAGTTGGATCAAATTGATGGAGCTGGCGGGTTTTTAAGGTAGCCGTTATTGTTTGTTCACTCACATATAAGCTCATTATAATGATTCAACTAGTGTGGAGCTGAGCCTATGCCATATTGTCCAGAAGTCAACCTTAAGAAAGCGCTGTAAGATGGAACTACCCATGAAGCCTGAAGAATTCGACAATAAGGTACAGGTCTGAGGACAACGCACTACAATTTAGTTATATCGAATTGAAGCAAGCGAGTTCTTATGTGAGGCGATGTGGTGAATCTACAGTGTTCCCTCACTACAATCATTTTGTCGATTTAACTCGAGTAAACCTGAACCTATATTACCTGAAAGCTCCTTTATCAGCCGAAAATTGTATGAAAAGTGTATGTCTGCCTTAAAAACAAGAAGCTGATTAACCTTTTCGAAACAAACAACCATAAAAAGACCTGATTGATCTATTCATTGATTGATGCCGGACTACCATAAGAAGCGTTACTTGGCGCGAAGTACTTCGTAATGTAAACAACAGATTTTGCTGCTTATTTTCTTCAAAAAACGCCGACAGCTTATAAATTACTTGCTGTTGCTTAAATCAATCTGCTTCAGCACATATTTTGGTTTTCAGAAGAAAATTCCACAATTATACGCCGTGTAATATTCTTCGCACTTCATTAATAATTACGCGTTTAACCAAAAACAAATACAATTTTAGTACATTTCAAAACCAAATATCCAGCGAAGATCACCGGAACACTTGAAGATCAACACGCAAGCAATGAATTGCTTTGGCTGGCGTCAGCAATGATCCAATTAAAGAAGGTGTGTGTGGTTGCAACAAGAAAATATAACACACATGTTATTTGTTGTACTAGTTCAAAATGTGAGTTGAGGCACTTGTGCTGATGAATGCTACAGCAGACAGTTAGACAAGATCGACAATGATCATTTTGTAGCCAGAACAAGTGATTTTTCTTTCGACTGCATGCAATTAAAGACAACAAAGTGGAAGTGGGGTGAGTAGAGCGGGGCGGTTATGCATAGAATGCAACCGCAAACAACAAGCCAAACATGCAACACAAGATCACACACGCTTTGGTATGCCTTTGCGTGCGCTTGTGCACCAAGTACCGGCACAGTTAGAAGTAGTTGTTTGTTTTCTTTCTAAAACATGTTGTAAGTTGAGTGATCTGTGTTTTTCTATGCCTTCGTCTTTGATTTTTTCCTCTTATTACGTGTTGCGTGTATCGCCGCCTACTGCAAATCAGGGCATTTGATTCGACTTTTGTCTAGAAATATTTCGAGGTGTGCTGTCAAGATGTGGCTCATCGATTTCCCTGTCGGCTGGCGTCAAGTTTAATTGTTGATAAACAGCTTTGTTGTATGCAACGCCGCTGACGTGTTGAATGTAAAGAATTTGTGGTATGTTTTTGAGCATTGAAATGTTGCAGCTGAGTTGAGAAATATCTTGAAGATTCATATAAGTAGTATATGTTACTAGAAGCGTGTTGGCATGAGAGGTGTAATGAACCGAACTAGCTATACTATTATAAAAAGCATGACCTAATCTCAAACGAAGTCTCGAAGACGATCGATTCTTTGGAAACACATTGCTGAAGGCTTTCTGCTACTGAAGATATCTTTTTGTCGAATTTGTCGAAGACTTCCCATGAACTAATCTTGCCTAAGATATTGGACATCAAGTCTGAGAACCTGCATATGTTTACCTAGTATTACCAATTTACAAAATTGCCAAAGTATTGAAAAATTTACAAAAATTTTCGTCAGATATCTCTCCCCAGTTGCTGATAATAACGCTGTTGTCTGAGGTCCAAGAAAGCTAGTCATTACAAGTTGGACTACGCAATGACGTCGATGTACTATTAGGAATCATCGACTATCTCAACACTAACAGTAACCAATTCTGAGGACTATCTTGATGGTTTGGAAAAAAAGCTAACAGTAACCAATTATAAGAACGGTCTATCGAAGGTCGTAAAATGTATAAAAATTAAAAATGAGAAGCCCAGGCTCAAAAGTGGCGACGATGTGGCATTAGGGCTCACGACGAAATAGTTCAAGACTAATAGTGACCTCATATTAGGACAGCCTTTCGAAGGTCGGTTCAGTAATGTTCGGACGAAACCTTCCTAAGTTTCGACTGTGTTGCCGAAAAACTGATGAAATCAAAAATGAAAAGTCGAGACCAAAAGATGCAACGATGTGGGAACAAGGCTCAACACGAAATAGATCACTAGCGGTAACCACATCTAAGGACGATCTTTCAAAGGTCGGTGCACTTATGATCGGACTAAACCTTCTTAAGTTCCGAGTGTGCTGCCGAAAAACCGATGAAACAAAAATTAAAAGTCGAGATCTAAAAGAGGCGATGTAGTGGGATCAAGGCTTATCGGAAATAGATCAGAACTAACGGTAACCATATCTAAAGACATTCTTACGAAGGTGGGTTCTGTTATGATCCGACGAAAACTTCCTAGGTTTCGAGTGTGTTGCTGAAAAATTGGTGAAATCAAAAATGAGAAGTCGAGACCCAAAGGATTAAGACTCATCACCAAATAAAATAGTTCAATAACCTAATCTAAGGCAATCTGTCGATGGTTAGTTCCTCTCTCTTACCTCACGGTTCGAATTCGTGTGAAATGTAGACTACTGACAATTTAAATAAAGCTTCATTCTGAGAATCAGTTGCTTAATTTTTCGGTGGTTCCCTTCAGAGGAATTCAATTATAAAATCCAGTTACTTTTTAAGTTTCTAAAGCTTTTTGTAGTATAAGTATTTATCATTTTTTTTCACAAAATATCAGCGGTAACCATTATTTAAATTGCCAGAGCAATAACCTCTTTATTTTCTATTCACGTACACCATTTTTTTTTTACCATTTTCCGAGTGAATAACCAGAAGTTCTCTAGCAAACAGTTTCACTAGCTTATATGCAACCATGCATTGCACAATGTTGCACAAGCGTTCGCTAACTAGCTAACTAAGTACTTTCACATTTAGACCTTCGCAGCCTTTGCATGCATCTTCACGTGGGCCATTTAGAGTGTCTGCTTCAGTTGCAGCGCGCGAGGCACAGTCACTTTCATTGTCGTGTACTCGCATAGTCTGCGCTATCGTTTGCGACCAAGTCGCCTTAGTTATTTGCCACAATCGCTTTGCTGTGCTTCGCAGCTACTTAAGTGGCATGAAACAAATGTTATTTGCAACAACACCAACAGCTACTCGAAATTGGTGACTCTTTGTGGTGGATCTGCATACAAAGTATGCAGGGAAAATATGCGCAGTACAAGTTGCATTCATTGTCTTACGAACACAAAATGACCCTCGAAATTGTGCAGCGGCATTGGTGGTGTTGGCATTTTCGCATGGTCTTGTGGCTGAGAAAGTGTGGTAGTGGTCTTAAATTATATATAAGACTGCCTTGTTTGCCTCTAGGAAAATCTTTACTCCCTTGATTTTGTTCTCTAAACACTTGAGAAATTGTAGTCTAGCGCCACACATTAGTGAAGCGAATAACTTGGAAATGTAATCCAGCTTTGAGGCTGACTTTTGCCAGCTTATGCTGCTATTAATTTATAATACTCCTACCTTTCTAACTTTAACTGGCCTAGTTTTTGTTGGAAGCTCTAGGATTCTTGCCTATCTTCTAAATTTTTCTTGTGACTACAACACTCATGAAAAATAGATATCGTCGAAGGTCTAAAACGTGGCCCATAATAAGTTCGGATGCTTTTTGCACCAACATTCCCAACACTGTCAATCTGAGGCCTAACAAGAGTATCTAACAATGAACTTAGATACCATTTTTTAATATGGTTGTATACCTTCTAAATTGTATTATGGAAGAACCTATCAAATTCTAGTAAAAATTTTTCTCCCTTCATACCAAGTAAATCAACCCCTCGACAAATTTAATTGAGGTTTTCGGGTTGCTATGCAATATTTTGGGACTATAAATACATGCTCTTCGAAATTAAATTAGAGTAAGTGACAGATGCTTGAAACTTGCTCCATTTCCCGCTTTTTGGAGAGTGTGATGAGTAGAGTTCTTAAAACCAGTACAAAGCTGTTAACTGTCTAGTGCTCTCATGTTTCGCCTTCTCACTTTAGTTCGCCTTCAAACGGATGTTTTTTGGCTACCCAGAAGATATTTGGTCTAAGACTATAAGTCTTGAACTGCTAGAGCCATATGTAAAATAAACGTCTCTGGCCTCCCCCAAGTGAATCCAGAGAACTTTTCTCAGAGTCCAGAGAACTTTTCACACTCACGCGTGAACTTCTACACATGGCTCCATCCATGTTAGAAAAGAGAGGAAATTGCTCGATTGAAGTACATATATTTTATTCTTCTCTGCACTTAGTCAGCTCCTTTTGAAGTGGATTTTCTGTTAGCAGTGCATTCAGTAAGGTTGTTTCAAGATCTTTTGAATTGGATTGGACTTTCCATTCCACTTTGACTTTCATAGATACATAAGTATCATTCTGATTGAGACTCTTTCCTCATATGACTTACATCAGTCTGATACTCTGAAGAAGTTTATTTGTGTTGATCTATTCTACGAAAGACTGAATTATTCCTCCACTCAGATCGATGTGATCCAGAAATAATAGCTGGGTTTTCTCCAATCGTCATGAAAATCGTCATGAAAATATTAAAAGCGCAGTTAGTTTAGACAGAATCAGAAAATTATATGAAGAACACGGGATTTTAAACTGCTGTCTGTAGGATTCGGATACACAGGTATTTTCTTTACTAGTCCAGATATGCGCAACAGGGTTGATTCGCCATAACACATGTGGACATATAGAAAATGTTGCAACTTGTACCATAAGACTCTACCTTGACTTAACTACTGTAGCATATTGGTATAACAAAGGTCATATGCCCAGAGCAAACTGCTTCTTCTTCAGGAATCTGATGACAACTACCTCTGTGAGGCTCCCCTTGATGCAAATACTTGTTTCGGTACAAATATGTGTATGCTACAGTTGATACATATATCCAAGGTACCATCATGGTCATCATCAGGTACATACATATATTCAAGGTACCATTATGCCAACTCTTTAAATAGTACATGCTTTCGGCATACATTGATTGTTCTTTAACGACGAGACAACAATTTTAAAGCTTAAAATTTTCAATTAGCGTCGCTTTTGCTTCAATGAAATGCACCGGTGCAACATATTGTGTTGCAAGTATGTTGAAATCGTAAAGCTTTGCATAACCAATGGACATGCTCTTTGTTTACGCCAAAATATTCTGCGAAATGTTCGTTGATTATTCGCTAGACAATATTTATTTCGGTTGTTGCAAAAATCGCAGCGATGAGTAAATTCGGTTGCACACACATACACACTTTTGTATTTGCATAGCTTTGAGTTTGAGTTATTTGGAATCTTCTCCGTTGTTGCCACTTTTAATGGCGCACTCATTTAGTTTGTACGTTGCTAAAGATTTATGGCTTGCTATTTTGGGTATCCCGCTTTCTTTTGAAAGATGCCGAATATTTTCGAAGAATTAAATGAAATAAATGTTGCACAATTCTGCAGCAAAATACATTTTCTGTGTAGTGAATTTAATGAGTTAAATGTATGAATAAAACAGCAATGAGTCTCCAGGAAACATTAGCCTCTCCCTAGCAGTGGGGCTTTTAACAGGCCATTGCCCTATTGGCGTCCACGCAGTAAGGTTGGGAATCCTACCGGGCGCTGCCTGCCGAAGCTGTATGGAAGAAGATGAGGTGGAAACAACTCAACACTTCCTTCTTGACTGTCCCGTGTTTGGGCTGTCAAGACTTAAAAACTTGGTGCGCATACCTTCTGACATCCCACCGAGCTAGCAGGAGTGGAAATTAACAAAGGACTATACATAGCAGTGCACGTGCGATCTTCTTGATCCATCTAACCTAATCTCAAAGAAACACGTACGACCTCACCCTGCGAATTGTGAGAATAGGCAATAAATAGCTCCACATCGACATAAGATAGCTCCACATCGAGTCGTCCAAAAGTCCAAACTGAATTCGTTAATAAAACCTTTGTTAAACAATCAAAAACGATTTTACTTTGCACGAGTGAGAAAGTAAACAACTCAACGGAGATCAGTTGGATAGAAACGTGCACTGCTTAGACAAACACAATTATGACTATCCGGTCACCAGGAATGTTCCGGATGGATCAACTCGTCAACAGTTTTATGGAAGCAGTTTTTTTGATGCACTAGAGGGGTCAGCATAACGATTTCCTCATTTTAGCCTCAATCGACCATAATCTGTTCCGAAAAAATGTACTTTTATGAAGGCGTTGCAATCAGCTTTGATGACAGAATATTTTTTCGGTACAGAGTATGATCGTTTGAGGCTAAAAAGGTAAAATTTGCCTATAGAAGTCTCTCGAATGAATTTAAGAGTCGAAACCTGCCTCTTTGTTAAACTTCTGAAAGGATTGAGTATTTGACGTTGAGATGTTAAGCTAATATTATACAGTTTTTGTCCTGAGTTAGAGTTTGGTTGCAGCACTCTCTTTCTTGGCATATTTTTATGGGTAATTCGGAGTCAGTGGCCTCAGCTACGTTCAATTTATGATTGTAATAATTGTCCCGTCAGATCAACAATTAAGCATCTAGTGGAAAAATTTGAATCCACAGGCACAGTACAAAATACTCCCGTGCCAGTAAGGCTAAGCCGAAAAGCGAAAAATCATCTTCAGCGTTGAGGGTCATTTCTGGCTGATTGGCTTCGTCAATAAGCAAATTATTACATCGAACAGTTGCAATTAAAGCTGCGATTCTTTGTGATACCAATAGGCTTCAAGAGTTGGATCGAGATGCCTCCATTTATCAAAGAAGCATAATCCAACCAATCCGTCCAGTCAAACGGATCGAAGGTATGAGATCCAAGACGAGTTAGTCTCAATATAGCTGAAGTTTGAACATCTCGAAAAAGAAAACAAACACTTACTTCGGTCCTTTGTGATTCACCAAACCCTTTGGTAAGGACTAATGAGACCCTCATTTATCAAAAAAGCACAATTCTACCAATCCGTCCCGTCAAATCGGCCGAAGATATGACATCCAAGGCGAGTATAACTGAACTTTGAATATCTCGAGAAAGAAATCACAAACTTCTGTCTTTGTGTTACACCAAACCCTTTGATACGGATCAAGAGACCTCATTGATCAAAAAAGCACAATTCAACAAATCTGTCCAGTTAATCTGACATCCAAGACGTTGTAATCTTAGTATGTTTGAAGTTTATTTGTCTTGGAATGTTTCTAGCAAAACTTCTTGCAGACCACTTTGGAAATCGGCTTCCATCCCTAATGATCAGCTGTACATACGACAACTATTCGCTCAATTTTTGAGATTTCTGTCTGAAATTTTGCGCACATATTTTTTTCTTCAAAAAGCTGCTCCTATGTCGGGACAGCAAAAATCGGACCACTTTAGCATATAGCTGCCATACAAACTGCAAAATTGGGATCAAGTCTTTGTATGAGAAACTCTTTTATTTGAAGAGGTATCTTCAAGAAATTTAGTATGTCTTGTTACCCAAAGCAACGGTACAACCAAACAAGAAATTGTTCGAATCGGATGCCTATATCATATGGCTGCCACACAAACTGAATGACAAAATAAAATGCTTGCTTTGGAAACTTACTCATTTTCCAAGATATCTTCACGAAATTGTACATGGGTTATTGTCTGAGGCAGCAATGCATTCTCCGAAGAAATTTTTCCGATCGGACCACTTTAGCATACATCTGCCATATAAACTGAACGATTGAAGTCAAGTTCTTGCCAAGTCTTGCTTCAAGTCTTTTACGCCATTTACAAGCAAATAATCTCCTTAAAACGCTGCATTAATCACATGCAACAGCAACAACAATGACAAACATTTTAAAACCACACATATCATAACTTGCCGACCATTAAAAGCGCGCGCTATGGCGGCTTGTTGCTAATGTTTAATTCGCATGTTGCATGTAAATCATAATCAGTGGCACTAAGAGGCAAAGGAAACCAGCAACAATTGAAGATGCCGACAGCGTAGGGAAACAAAGCATACAAACAACAATAAAAGCGCTTTTAAATACAAACATAAATAACAATAATAAATGACGGCTATACAATCGAGAGCGAAATGTGGCAAGCAAAAGTGTTGCACGCGTGCGCCGGAGGCATCAACAGTGCAACGCGCATAGCACGTACTGCTTTCCTTAGTGGCAAATTGCGCGCGAAATCAGCGGCAGTGCAGCGCATGTTGTGCTTGCTGCTTGTTTAAATTTATTTTTAATTTTTGAGATTTTTTATGAGTCGCCGGCGCTGGCAACAATAACGATTTACAGCTGTCAGTTTGCGTGGCATAATAATAATAACAACAATAATATTTTTTCAAGCAAAGCAAAGGCAACAATGCATTAAAGCAATAAAAAAGCAACAACAATGTTGCAACAATCTTGCAACAATGGTGTTGCAACAATGCCGTTGCAATGAAAGTGAGCTGAGAAAATGTTAAAGGGAAATGCTGCCGCTGATGATGATGAATTTCATTTTGAAGTCAAGAAAATGTGCGTGTTGCTGTTGCAACATGACTGGCGCACAGCGCATACCAAAAGCTGCGAAAATTCGTGTTTACTTCATTTTAAAATATTTATTTAATGCAATTACTTTGTTTTCGTGCGCAAGTGTGTTGCAACTGCACCCATACGCGCATACATGCAACATTATACATTTCGTGGTATTATTTGTGCAACACATGCATGTTACTGCTACAACACTTGGCATTTATGCTTGCCACGTTGCTGTGTGGCATATGCGTGGGTAAATGCCGCTGCCGCAGCAACTAGTCAGTCAACTAACCTTTGTTGCACTAAACACACTGCACCAAGCAATCAGCCAACCCTCACATCCCTCATGGATACATCATTGACATGCAACATGCGCTTTTTCTTCTAATGTTGCACCTCTCATTCATGCCACTGCAATCGTTGTGTCATTGACTCAGCCGTTTTCGCTTTTATTTTAATTGCAACATGCAACAATATGACGCGCGAAAATGATATATGCGCAAAGCAAAGCAGGCAGCTAAATGCAACACTCAAACACTCAGGTGCTGAGGCGCTTTTGAACAATCGCTTTAATGTTGAGTTCAGCGATTTTGTTTTGCCTCGGGCCTTACGTGGGCCGCTTTGGCTCGACACCAATCTAACGTGATGTGTTATGCCATTGCGCGGCACAATCAAATTCGCCGCTTGCATGCAAGTTGCCGGGTGCATTCGCTTCAATAATTGCGCATCGCTGATTTATTTAAATTGCAATCGCCGATAAATCACAAAATAAACGTTCACGTTGCATGCGATGTTTCGCGGGAAGCGCTTGGCTTAGAGATTGGCTAGATGTTGTGTAGATTTTATGAATTTAATGAGAAAATGTTTAATATTTGTGACAGGTAAGCTTATTTCAACGCCTCACAAATAAAAAAGAAAAAATAATAAAACTTTTTTCAAGGAAAAAATAAATTTTTATTGCGCAGTTTGTATAGCAGCTCTATGCTATAGTGGTCCGATCTGAACGATTTCTTAAGAGATTATACCTTTGCTTTGGAAAATAATCCGTGGCGAATTTCGAGAAGATATCTTGACATATAAAAAAGTTTTCCATACAAGGCCTAGATTTTGATTGATCAGTTAGCTGACTGCTATATTCACAAACTGGACGAAGTAGTACAGGCTTGACCTTAATATTGCAGTCTATGGCGTTAAGATTCCGACTGTCAATAACCATAACATTTTAGGTGTGACACTCGATAGCCTGTGCTCTTTCACTGCTCATATGACCGCGATTATTGCCAAAGTACAGAGTCGTAACAAAGTCCTTAAGTCGGTAGCTGGCAGCACATGGGAACAGGCAAAGAAACGGCAACATACAAGGTAAACGGCCGGCCGCTCCTTAACTACGTCGCATCAATATGGACGCCTGGTTGCAGCAAAACCCAGGCGAAAAAGCTTCAGACATATCAGAATATTACATTCCAAACTATTCCGACATGCCTCTTGATGCTTCCTATCGAACATCTTTGCAGTGAGGCCTGCATGCTACTGGTTAGGGAACCCACCCAAGCAGTTTCTGCTGCTTTAAGCAAAACTGCCTCCTAAGAGCATCAAGAGGTTCTTCCTCAACTACGTCGACAACATAAGACAATACCCCAACCAGACTTCGGTTGCAACTAACTTCAGACATTCACTGACTGTCATTCACAGTGGAGCCATAAACACCTTCGCCGACTTCCTCACAGTGAACCACCACCCATTACAGGCGAAGCGGTCGAGTTGAGAATCGAGAATGACACTTGCGAAGCTTCGTTCTGGATACAGAAGCAGATTAAACTCCGACTTATTCAGAATCTACCCCGACATGGTTCTAACTTCCTCTTTGAATGCCCGGCAGGCTAACCATACACATCTGACACTCCTCTCGCTGCGGTCCGATCCCTTTGAAACTGCACGTTTCCTGAGCTTACCGTTGGATGACCTCGATGACAACTTATCTGAACCTTACCACCCTAACGGGGTCTAGATAACCGTTAAAATAAGAACATTATAAGCCATGCAAAATTTCTTGCATATCCAGAACTTGTATATCGGGAGATTGATCACCTTCTTAATCTGGTAAAGTTGTAACCAGTTATTAGCAACTTAGCCTGAAACATATCTTGGAGTTGTTGCCCTTACTTCTCTTTGCCTACTCTTTCCTCCTTGCCGAACAGCTCCTTTACGGTATTGATACCAACCGCAAAACAAAGCTCCAGTCCTACAGTACTAGTGGTAACTGTAGAGCAGGAAAGCTCGTCAGTCAGTTCATTCCCACCTAAACCCCTTTTTTAATCTTGTAAGCTGAGATCACTTTAAGTGCAGCTCGAATATAGCTGAATATAGCGATACTTTCATTGCGATAGTTGCGTTGAAGGTTCATCTCTACACACCAACTTATAACAAAGACTTCTGCTTGGAAAATGCTCGAAAAACGTCCCATAGGTATGAAGAGTTTGATCTTTCCGACGTTTTCGAGTCGTTGGTATACCACATATAGGATATCACTTAATTGCACTATCCCTTAGCAGTAGGTTAAGCGTGGATTCATTCCATTCAGCCGTACCGCTAAGGGTAACTTTAAACTTCGGTGTTAAGTTTATGTTTTTGATAATGCTGTTCCTTGGGAGAAAGCCAGTAGTGTTTCATCACTTAGGGCCTTCATTTTTTGGTACGAGATTACCTTTCTTCATTTTTCTCCATTTAAAGATTGTATGTTTGGCTGTTTGATTGATTACTAGGTGAAGCGATATGAAGCAATGCACCCGATGCAGGCTAGGGTTTGAAGTTCCGATAGTTGCAGTCCTACCGAAGTCTGCGATGCTTTCGAAGCCCAAGCTATCGCTCTATACGCAACAATCGGTCCCACGATCATGATTTCATATGATATAGTTCATGACTCATTTGTGAATCTTTGGCTTGCAGCCCAGTATTTCCCGGCAAGTTGATTTCACGTCATGAGCCTTGCCGTGGTTAGATACACATGCTGCTTTCACCGAAGAACTAAACAGTTATGATCTTGTATTGTTTAAAACATCCAAGGATGCTCTTAAGTTTTTGTTTTGGCGGCAGAAAAGATTCCACAATTAACTTTTAGAAATGTTGTCGAGTTAACAATTCTTAGTAGTATAAAAATACCGGTTAGTTCCGGTTATGTCGGACCGACTAATGTAAAAATGCGCAATTTGCCTTCAAGCATACTACTTCTAAAACTCTTTCTAGAATACCGAAGATCAAATCTAGATCTCAAATAATTTACCTCGTTTTCTCGCTGCAGTGCCATCCGACTTAACCTTACGATATATCGCCTATTCAAAGCCAACTAATTTGGGTCAGTTTGAGTTTAACTCTTGACCGTGGTTTAGTGTTGAATGATATTTTGGTTGCTCCATACTAGCCAGTTACATAACAGGTTAGGTAGGCACCATCTATGAGTTCACTATGTCGACCGTCGCAGCTGACATTCAAAAGGTCCAAATAGTAGGTAGATCCTCTCTTTTCTACCGACGTTTTTCTTATACCTCACGAACTCTCGATTTCCTTGTATTTCTCAACATGTGGCTTAATAATGCTATATATGAACTCCATCTTCGAATGTTTCCGTTGTATGTAACGATTCTTTAACTGCTAGAATAAATTCTAAATTCGTCGTATAGCCTGTTCGCCATTAAAAGCTCATTTGATCGCTCTAAGGTTTAATATTAATTCTTCATTGCATTCCTAACCTCCCTCTTCTAAACCTATCTAAAAGTTCAGTATATTGACTACCGTCGTAACTTGAAAGATCCGAGTTTCAAATGTTTTTTCATACCTCGCAAACTCTCAGTTTCAGTTTTCTCAACACTAGAATCCTTCCATTTGAACAGTTAAAATATATTCATAGTCTTTTAGACTCGTCATGCAGCTTTTTCACCATTTAAAGCTAATTTTTTCGCACCCAGGTTACGTTTTTTCAGTTTAGTAGCCATATTCTTTCCTTTGTAGTACTCCTAAAGCGCCATTTCTGATAGTCACATACTTTAAGGTACTTACCTACAAGCTTCCTCTTCTAAACCTTAACATTTCCGCATGTCAATTGCCACCGAATGTGCGAAGTATTCAGCAAACCCTAATCGGCAGCTCATAAATATGCGCAAATGCAACTCATAACTGCTTTCATCAGCATCCATTAAGCGCTCCAAACGTGCAAGAAACTTGGTACGTACTAGTTGCTTTTACTCATCTTATCTGTCTTCTTTGGTTTTGTTGTTATTTGATTAATGACTGTCGCGATTACGAAAACAATGAAAGCCAATTAAAGCCGCGGATGTGGCAGATACACGTGCATTCAACACGAGGATTATGTTGTATATGTAAACGTGTAGGTATCTACCTTCAGCAGTTTAGAATCTAAGCGCATTAATGGCTGCGAATCGAACGTGTCTGCAGAGCTTTGCTTGCCTGGCAAACTTTCGGCGAACGTAATAAATTCATGCTTTGCTTTATTGGTTCTCAGCTGCCAAAGTTATCCGCCATCACGCGCAACAACAACTATACAAACTAAACTCAGCAACAGCCAAAAATAACAACAGCAACAAGCTTACGACGGTAACAACGAGATATTGGGAAGATTGTAGACATATGTATATGTATGTGTGCGTGTGTCGGATAATAGATTTTCGGGAATTCGCCTTAATCCATTGTAGAAATCTGCCAAAAAGCATTTGAAAATCACAGCGATGCTGAAAAATCGCAGACATTTAGCATTTCCGGGAGTGAGTAGTAGCAGCTATTGTCTTGCGTATTTACCGCTTAGTCTACGGTATCTACAAATAGTTGTTTGTATGTATGTTTGATGGTCTCCTCCAACATTCATAAAATCCACTTTTGCTTCTTTTGGCGCAAAAACCTTGAAATTCGTCTTTGTTGGCGCCGCCGTGGATTATCCACGTTTGAGTACAAGCCGTTTATAAATAGTTGGTATGCGGTTGGAGAAGCTTAAGGCTTTTGAAAATTGAAATGACGAAATGCAGATACAGACAATGTCTTTTTATTTGCCGTAAAGATCTATGATAGAAACAACTCGTGGTAGACAAAATGATATCGTGAAATTGATTGCTCCAACACACAAGGAGCTGGCGGTGAGCTCTGTACAGATCTATGCAGATGAGTTAAAGCTCTTATGATGATTGTTTTTGGAGGAATGCTTCGCTTGGCTCTTTGCATTATGAGAAATTCAGGAGTTCGTGGGATTTTCTTGTTAGTTTGATGATGTCATTTAAATTATTTTTAATGGGGGTCTTGTTAGGTCGGTGTGAAATATTGTAATTGGACTCTAGAATACAAGACAAAATGGGAACATTACTTCACAGCTTATCCGTGCCGCAATTTAAAAAGTCGAAACCTCGATTTCTGATTAGCAAGACCTAAAAATTATGACTGACTTCAGTACGTTAATGCATTCGAAGTTTAAATGAAGTACAAGTAGGCTCTACCTAGTGGAAAAGCGATGAAAACACGGCTAACTATACGATCCCAGATCTAGACACATCTAGGTACCTTTTTCTCCATTCTTCAGCTTTCACTAGACTAATCATATATGTATAAGATATATCGGTTGTCACACTTTTATGTACCCGGCGAATTGGCTGGGATTTACATTAGCCGCCTCAGAAAATATGTGACAGGCTCTAATCGTTTTGACGATATGCGACGGTCTTTCTGATCCACTTCTAGGAGTTCTGGATATCACAACGGCAAGCGGCTCTATCAGTCAAAATGAAAATCGAGAACCTTCCTGGCTTATTTACCGAACCTTAACCGTTGGATTCCAAAACTTAACCGAACTTTTTTAATGCGACTCATATCAGACGTATTTTGTACTATATAATTCATTATGTGAAAGCTTCATCCAAACTCTGCAGCTAGGAAAAGCTCACGACAACACTGATCTTCAAGTTCTTGTATGGAAAACTTGTTTATTTGTCGATGTATCTTTACGAAATTTTGCAGAGATTAGTATCCACAACATCCCTATAATCCCCGAAGAAATTATTCAGATCGCACTACTATAGACTATAGCTGCCATACAAACTGACCGTTCAAACTCAAGTCCTTGTACAGGAAACTCCTTTATTTGTCAATGAATCTTCACGAAATTTTTCAGAGACTATAATTCAAAGCATTGCTACAATTTTCGAAGAAATTTTTTTAGATCAGACAACTATAGCTGCCATACAAATTGACCAATCCAAATCGGTGTAAAGACCTTATTATACCCTTGATTGCTATAAAAGGAGCTTTTAAACTTAAGGCCTGAGTTTAGGTTCCCACATTTTATAAATGTCTAAGAATATAAGGTATAAAAAAGGCTTGCAAAACTTGCCACACAGCTCGACTCGTAGCATAACTCCACTTAAATTCAATTGACTGCTCTGAACTCGACAGCAAAAGAAAGCCATAGCTGAAAATTAATTGAAGTAGTAATCGATCATAATTGCTGAAAACAACAACAATAAAAGCAGACACAAACAATTTATAAAAAAACAAACATTTGCTACCAGATTTACATATACACACATGTTTACAAGCAACATGTTGCTGAACGTTGTTTATGGTATATGACATGCACCGTTACTTTTTATCCTCTAAATATAAAATTTCCGTTTTGCATATGTAAAGGCACTAACGACTGCTCTTCACAGACGCTTCATGAAAATTTAGTCGTTTGTGCAACATTTCGCATTTCGCTTCATACAAGCATTACTTTTATGTGTGTGTGTGTGTGTTTGGGTGCTGGTGTGTCTGCATGCTAATTCAATAAATCAACATATTGATAAAGTTCAATTTATGGTCAATCAATCATTTTTTAATGAATGTTCCAACAACACTAACAACAAACGAAACATTTGCAGCAGCAGCACACAGAGCTATCGCATGTTGCAGCTATTAATCTATCAGAGACGAGCAAATGTGTGCACACGCCTCTACGTAAACTTATTGGTGTGCATCTTTATTTTGCCTGCAATCAGCAACAGTTGCAACTTAGGTGCATATATGCTTGTGGCAAGCATCATTCTTTCGGCAGTGTGGAATCTACGTAGTTGCAACAAGTTTTAATAACGCCGTGGCATACTTATATAAGTGCCATGCAACAAATGCCTCAATATATGTGTATTTTGGTTGCCTGTTGTGGCATGTTGCATAATGCAATGTTCTATAGCTAACTGTTTGTTCATATATATGTATTTATATGCCTTTTTATATCCTGAACAGGGTTTGCTGCGAACTTTGAAACACCCTGAAGAAAATATCGGAGACCCTATATAATATAGATATATCTTGAAGAACGTTCCTTCCAGTTTCTTTATACCATTGTAGATATGGAACCCTGAGAGTTTTAATTCGGAACTTATTTTGGAACTGCTATTTCTTCAAAACTCATTGCCTATAGTCTATAGTTTTGGATCATTCGAAAGAACACCTGTATATACAACTTTTAAGGACTAATTTCCGTCGAGAGAAAAAAAGAATATTCAATTGGCCAAATTATGATTCGTTAGTTTACGAAATTTTTTACAGCATTATAACTCCAAAGTTATTTGGGAAATCCGTTGTGATCTCCATAGTTTATAAACTATATTTCAGACGAAATCACAGCTGACAAATTTAATAACATAGAGTAATAGTATTGGAGCTCTCTATGACTCGAAAGAACATTCTAAAAACAAAATTGTAAGTCAGCAACATGTTGCAATAGAAAGTTCTACAACTCAATGTCGCTGAGTATTGAAAAATTATTGTTTCTTAGCAACATGTGTCTAGCAACATATGTGTAGAAACATGTGGCTAGGAACATGTTGCCACATCAACATTATTTTTTGTTAAAAAATTTTCGAAACGTTTGTTGTTTCTTTACAAAAAATTTGTTGCTCAGAATTTCTCAGCAACATGTTTCAATAGAAATTACTTCAGCTTAGCAACATTGTATTGAAAAACAATGTTGCTTAACAACATGTTGATAATAGCTGTATTACAGGTCAGCGATATTATGCTAAAAGAATCAATGGAACTTAACATTATGATACCAGAGGCGGATTATAATTTTGAAACGTATTGCTAAAGGTTGTTTTGCAGCTTGGTAGCATGTTGCTGAAGGAACTATTGAAATTCAGCAAGTCAAGACAAAGAAAATTGGACTTAGCCGCATATAACGTAAAAAAGTAAGGCTTTTAAGATTAAAAACAATTGTAAAACACCAAACATAAGAACTGAGCAATATGTTGTTGAAAGTACTACTGAAATTTAGCAACACTTAGCGAAAAAGATAATTGAAATAATATAAGGAAAAAATTAAAAATTTTATAATGTACAAAAACATTTTCGCAAAAAAATAAATCTAAAATCTTAGCAACATGTGTCTAGCAACATATGTTTATAAGCATGTGCCTCGAAAAATTTGTTGTTTCTTTACTAAAATTTTTCAAAGAAATTTGTTGCTTAGTCACATTCAATAAACCTAAAAACTTAGCAACATGTGTCTGGCAATATATTTGTAGAAACATGTGTCTGGCAACATGTTGCCACATTAACATCATTTTTTGCTAATTTATCGCTAAGCTTGTTGTTTCTTTACTAAAAGTTTAGAAAGAAATTTGTTGCTTACAATTTTCCAGCAACATGCTGCTAAGCTTATATAACGCAAACTATATTATTCGCTGCACTAACATTGCGACTAATTAAATTGTGTGCACAAAAAGCGAAACAAAAAATTTGCTTCGCGGTCTAAGTCATTGTGTTAAGGAATTACAGAGGCCACAGAGCCATTTGATTGAGTAGATTACTTATAAATTGACTCACATGCACGTGCTAAATTATGTTGCACATAAGCATACAGTTACATGAGTACCTTAATGTAGAGGTGTCTTGTAACATGCCAGGCATTGCCGTTATGCTGTGGGCTAAGAACAAAAATGTCTTACAAAAGCAACTATCAAAATATAATATGAGCAAGACTAGGGGTTAAGGAAAATTCAAAGCAGCTGCAGCAATTTCTATGCCAAACTCTTAGCCTGTGTTGATAAAAAACGTATGAAAATAATAAACTGTGCAAAAATAACAACAAACACTCACCTCCGCTGCAGCAATGCCTGGCGGAGATTTGCATTTTTTCGCTAACGTTCATTCCCAACTTTCCGCCGCCTGCAATTTATCAACCCCATTGAGAAATTGGAGCGACACACAACGGTGCATGCAGCAACATGTTTGTGGCAAGGCATGTGTGTGCGCGCACAGAATGTTGCTATAAATTTGCACCGAAAGAACATTAAAATAAATGTGTAAAGAAATTGCCTTGGAGAGCGCTGAAATATTTATCGCCAGAGAAGCAGGTGGATAGCAACAATTTGCCGCAGAACTAAGCGTTAGTAGATGCTACGTGGAATTGTTTGTATGTTTAGGAAAAATATTTTATTTTGAATAAATATTTATATGAGTATGTATATGAAATTTTAAAATTTTTTTGGAGAAATATTGAAAATTTTTAAAATATTTTTTAAGCAAATATTGAACATTTTTCAATATTGTTTGTATGTTTGAGAAAAATATTTAATTTTATATAAATGAAATTTTAAAACATTTTTTTGGAGAAATATTGAACAAATTTAAAATATTTTTTGAAAAAAATTTAAAAATTTCTAAATTTTTTTGGAGAAATATTGAAAATTTCTCAAAAAAAAGTTTATATACATATATATTTTTGAGACCCTTGAAAATAAACTGATAATTTGTGTACCAAAAAAAATTTTCAATTGAATTACTGCATATGTTTTTCGCAACGGTGGATTCTTGGCCAAATCTGAGAGAGTTCTAGCAAGCTCATATAAGTTCAGGGTACAGAATAAGAGTCTGAAAAAAAATTGTCGATATCAACCGTCTAGTCGACTCTTTAAGGACACGTGTCATATTCTTTTGACAATAAATTCTTACGAACTGCTAGAATGTCTGTTATTTGTACAAAACTCGAGACATTCATCTAAAGGCTTGTCTCCTAAAACCAAACCGCAAAATTTATACTAAAACTCTATATTTTAAGAGAGTTAAATGTTCGCGACTTAGACCCACCTATGCTATCTAACTGTTCTAATCAGCTGTTTAGACGGAATGACACTATGCAGAGAAGAGTTTAAGGTTCTTTCACTCAGCAGCAATATACTTCAAAATCTAATCTAACTTGAAATAGCACCGAATAAGATATCTTTTTTGATCGTAGCATTCAGTTCCTTTTCAAACTAATAATTATGAATCGATATAGCTCTTAAAAGCAACAATGTCCCCATTTCGCGTCAAAAACCGCAGATATTCATATATCTTTTCCCTTTCATAGTTATTTCTACAAGAGACTTCCCTCTAGCTTATGAGCTTTGCTTTTCTCCTTAATTCCTCGCCAACGAGTTGTAGTTATGAATATGTTCACTTGTACGGCTTCCTCTAAACAAATATAGGAATATATATACAAGGTTGTTATAAAGGAAAATCAATTTAATAAATTTTACATTACTACCTTTTCAAATTTCTTCATTTCTCCACACTATTGATGGCCTTTACGTCCATTTTAATTTCGAAAAACTATTTATGAACTTATGGAACACCTTCAAATACTCTTAAGGAATGAGGAAAATCGAACAATAAAGGATGAAGGAATAAAAAGTATAATACTTTTTCCGACCTTATCACTTTCCGTTACTATTAACAGTCTTCACTTTCAGTTTAAATTATAAAAACGATTTATGAACTTTTGGTTTCGAACAAAAACTTTTCGACCTTATCACTTTCCGTTACTATTAACAGTCTTCACTTTCAGTTTAAATTATAAAAACGATTTATGAACTTTTGGAACACCTTCAAAAACTCTTAAAAAGTAGATATTCTCGAAGAAAATATTGCAACTATCAATAAATTTACATATTTCTGACAATCACCCTGTTCGAAAGAGTGTAATACTATCTTTCTATTTATACATGACTCGTAATCTTTACATATTTCTTACATTTTCCTGTCAACCATTTATGCATATTATAAGTTACAAAACATATAGGGAAAATAAAGCCATCTAAGGGGTAAATTCTGCAATTTCTTATGCTTTTATAATAATTGAAACTCCCTTCAGCACTAACAACTTCATTTAACTTAAGCCTTATGTAAGCTTTGTAGAGAAAGTATCCAGCTTTTAGCTTATTGACTTTAGAAAACAAGTGGCATTGTATTTGACTGTATACTTTGACAAACTCGTTTGACTATAGTAATTTTTACTAATAAGGCTCAAGTAATTTACCCTTTAGCAGCTCATTGCTCTCTTCTGATTGCAAAAGTGAAGTCTTAGCAAAGAGGTAGTTATTTGCTGTTAGATGTAAAGGATAATTTATGAATAATTAATTAATGAAGACATTTCGGGCATCTAAAGTCGCCATCTACGCTGTGCGGCGTTTACACTTTCAATGACGTATTCCGCAGCTCCTAAAGTTGATCAGCTTCATTGATAGCTTATTCGAGTTTTGATTTAAGTAGCCTTCCATAGAGCTTTCTCGCTGTGTCAAGCATGCATAGTGCACGGTAGTGACAAGATGGGGTCTCACTTTCCCTTACCGATTAGCACTAGATGTTGCTTTTTCCAGGGTACAGGGAATATTCCGGCTTCAAGGCATGCTTGTACATATTCAATAGTACTGCTGGTCGCTCTGCAGCGATTATTTTACGATGTTTGCTGGGATCTCGTCTGGTTCGGATGATGTGTTGGCCTTGAGCTTGCCAGTAGTTGGTTGCAGCTCTTCGAGGATAAACTAGGGGATTTTTGGAAATCTTAGAGTGTGTTCTGAATTATTTTGTGTGTGGTAAGAGTGTGCTTACGATATGACCCATTTTGGTAGCGCTTAAGTCAGGTGGCTTTGCTCGAACACCGAGTTTCTTCATTAATAAATAAGCTATTCTAAGCCCATGTGGTTTAACGTTTCTTAAATATCGTTCAGAACATTAAAACAAACTTCATAAATAAACTGAAAAGTAAAAGGTTAAGATCTTTAAGCACCCAAGCACATTAAATGGCTTAAAAATAAATTTACCATGTTCCGATTAACAGTATTAAATTCGCATGACTTCGTGAAAAAGGTCAAATGAAAAGTTGATAGCGATAAGAAAAAGAAAGAAAGCGGGAAGCCAAAAAAGGTCGAAACTAATGACAATCCTTCTTCTGAACAAAGCAAATTAACTGTAAACGGTTAATTTGAGAAGCATCAAACAGCTTTCACAAAACGAAATACACAAAACACACACAAAGCGAAACCGAAACCAGAGATAACGAAAAAACAGCCAAATGAAACAAACAGCGCAAAACAACAACAAAGATACTGTTGCCTACTAATTTCGAAAGTTGGCAAATATAAATATGTATTCTTCTCCAATGTCGAAACAAAAAATAGCAAAATTTTGACTTCACTTACTGCCTCACTGCCTTGCAACATGCCACAAGTCACAAGCTAATTACAGACATTTCACTTTTGCTGTCTATGAAGAATTACAAACAAATTGTTGTTTGGTGCGGCAGTGAGAGGGTGTGTGAAGGCGGGCCTTGATGAGAAGTCTTGTAATTTGGCGAGTTTATAATTAAAATGCAAGCAACAATTTATCATGAGAAACCGTTTGTGCCCTGACGGCCATGTAACGCCTGCTAAATGACAACTGTCGGGGGAAAAAGTTTGCAGAAAAATAAAAATTACTTGAGACTGAGTAAGATAAAAGAAACATTTGAAGGAGAAAAATGTTTTAACATACGGAATTTTTAGTAAATGTGTATCTAAATTAATTTAAAAATGTATAGGAAATTAATTATTAATTTTATATTAAAACTTTTTTATAATAATTTTAAAAAATTTAATTTATTTTAATAATAAAATTTAATTGTAGATAAATATTTTTAAAATTAATAGTTTTCATTGTTATTTTTTTTTTTATTTGAAATATTTTGTTTTTACTTTTTTAATTATAAATCAGAATTAATATTATTTTACTAGTTTCTTTCTAATTTTAAATAATTTTTTACTAATTATAATTTTTAAATTTTATATTAATTAAAATTAATGTAATAATTAATAAAAATTTATATTTTTTATTGTTATTACTTTTTCTAATTTTATATACATTATTTTAAATTAATTTTAATTAACTAATTAATTAATAATTAATATTTTATATTATTTTTTTATTTAAGTATTATTTTTGTTTATAAATTCATTTAAATTATAAGTTAATTAAATTAATGTAATTATTAATTAAATTAAATATCTAATTTAAAATACTTTATTTGTTAATTACTGATTTTAAATATTTTGTGGTTAGTTACATTTTTTAATTAATTTTAAATTTAAAAAAATTAAATTTATATTTTTTTTTTTTTTCTAACTTAAAATAGTTTATTTTTAATACTTAATATTTTTTTATTTTCAAATTATGTATTAATTATAATTAACATTTTATATCAATTTGTTTGTTAATTATTTTTAAATTTTAAATTAATTTCAATTAATCTAAAATATTAATTATAATTAATACTTAATTTGCAATTAGAAAAATGTATTTATTAATTAAATTAAATATCTAATTTAAAATACTTTATTTGTTAAATAATTTTTCTAATTGCTAATTAATTATAATTAATATTTTGTATTACTTTTAATTAATATTATTTTATATTTGTTTTCTAATTTTAAATATTTTGTTAATAATTACAGTTTTTAATTAATTCAAAATTAAATTTATATTTTTTATTGTTATTATTTTTATCTAATTTAAAATACTTTATTCTTAATATTTTCTTTAATTTTAAATTAAGTATTTATTATAATTAATATTTTGTATTAAATTGTTATTTTTTAATTTTAAATTAATTTAAATTAATCTTATTACTAATTAAAATTAATAACTTTTATTGTTAAATATATTTTTTCTTAATTCTAAATAATTTACTTTTTAATAAATGTTTTTTTAATATAAATTATTAATAAACATTAATATTTTAAAACTTTTATTTTATATTATTTAAATATTTCGTTTCTTAATTATTTTTTATAAATTTTTGTTATATTAATTATTGATTTATTTATTTTATTCTTATTTCAATATTTTCCTTTAATATATTTTTTGTCCACTTAAAATTACTCAAATGAGTTGGCAAATCGACAAAATTGGCTTGAAGAGAAGTCCAAAAAAACCGTCAACAGTATTCATAAATCTTACGTATTTATATGTATGTATACCTACAAACATATGCACAATCCATATACATACATACATACATATTTATGGACATTTATATTTTTATTCGGGTACTTACAATCACAGTACATTTATCAAATTAACAGCCATGAGGCATGTTGTGCTGCCGCTTGTGGTAGTGATCGCTGTGACCCAAAACCACGCTCGAACTTCAATGGCCGTTTTCATGTCTTCGCGTATATAATATGTATTTATCCATGTTTTTTCGCTTGAATGAATTACGCGGTAAGTGAAAGACATTAGAAAAATCTGCAAGAAAAATTACGACAAATTTTCATAAATCATTTTTAATGAAGTTTTTTTTATTTCAATAGTTTGGCGGGTCTTTGAGTTGCTATAAGGTGATACTGTGGGTTGAGAGACAAGAAAATCGGTATATTTTTTTCAATGTAAATATTTTTGGTATTTGGCTCATCTAGTGTTAGTTTCATGCAGACTCTTGAATAGAAAACTTATGTGTTCAGCTGTTTCTCAGTTGATAGAGATAATATTTTCGTTCCGTCCATGAAAATTGGATGCTTTTATGTGATATAAAGCTTGATGAATACAGGCTCAATCATATTTGTTCGATTAGCTGTCATGTGCTCCTTCAACTACAGGGCTTTTTCAAAATGACGCTACAAAAGTAGACCGATAGGGACAGCAAACGATGCCAAATTTTCTCCCGCTCTTTTGACATTTCTCTTCAGTGAGGTTTGCCATTTCATCATGGAAAAATATACAATCCAACAACGAGTCAAAATTAGTAAAATTTACTACTGAAATTTGGAGTCAGTGGAAAAATTTGAATCCACAGGCACAGAAAAAATGTTCCCATGCCAATGAGACAAACAAGTGCCCGTAGTGTCGAGAATGTTGCTGCCGCTATCGCATCAATTGAGGAAGGCCTAAATTAGTGTCTCACACGTCGTACTCAAGCGTTGGGCATCTCTGTGTCGTTGTTGTGGAGAATTTTGTGAAAAGATCTTGGCCTTTACAAGATCAGATTCACGCAAGCACTGAAGCCGCTTGACTACCAGAATCGCGGTATGTTCGTGAATTGGGCTGAACAACAATTTGAAAATGATTCGAATTTTCATCGAAAAATCATCTTCAGCGATGATGCTCATTTCTGGCGCAGTGGTCAATAAGCAAAATATATGTTATTGGTGAGGCAGCAATACAAATGTATAGTATACCATAAGCCACCATTGCATACCGAAAAAGTTACGGTTTGCTGCGGTTTATGGGCCGTTGTTGTTGTTGTTATAGCGGCAGAATTCTGCCGATTTGACAGTCCTTGGTCGGATAAAAATCCGGGTCCGTTCCGGTTACGTAGACCCGACTGTCGTGGGAACGGGCTTATGGGCCGTGTCATTGGGCCGTACTTCTTCCGCGATGATCAAGACCATCACGTTACTGTGAATGGGAATCGCTACCGCTCAATGATAACCGAATATTTTTCGCCCGAATTGAATGATATGGACTGGGACATTATGTGGTTCCAACAGCACGGTGCCACAAACCACACAGCGAATTTCACAATCGATTTTATTCAAAGCAAGTTTGTTGAACGATTTATCTCACGAAATGGCCAAGTCAATTGCCCGCCTCGATCATGCGATTTGTCGCATATTAATTAAATATAATATTATTGTTATAAAATTGCTTCAGTCAAAAAGTCCAACGGCTGTTCGAATATACTTTAGAACTTGTAGGAAACAGCTAACAAAAATATTATTCAGGCAGAGAGAAAGAGAGAGTAGTGAGAAAAAAGAGATGGATATAATAATGAGCGATATAGGGGCAGAGAAAGAGGGAGAGGGAGAGAGAATAATGGGAACGAACGAACGAGATTTATCAGAGCAAAGAGTGAGATAGGGAAAGGTGTGTAAGATGAGAGTGAGAGAGAGAGATAAGGATCACTAAGGAAATTTTAGCTTAGTGTGGTCTTGAAGTAGACAAAGAAGTTAATAGAGCACTACGTCCGCGACTTTTAGAGTGAGGTTTTAAGAGCACTGAGCTGAGTTTCAAGATCTTTCGGAGGTATATACAGAATATGAAATCTTAGAAAATTTAGCAACATCTTGCTGTGCCTTTAATGATAGGAGTAACAATATTCTCCATTATTCTTTGGACATCCAAGCGTATTTTATTATGGATTTAACACAACTATATGACACTTAAAGGCAGTTAAGGTGATACTATAAAAAATACTAATTATACACACATATATAATGGCACGAACATCAGTGACAAAGCAACAAAGCACATAAAACATCAGCCGGTCGCAGCCATCAACATGTTGCAAGCACATTATGGCTTGGCTCATCACAGCGCTTTAAGTGCTTCTACAAATGTCTAAAATGCTTAAAAGGTTTTTACAGCAACAGCGCTGTGATTAGCATTATTCCTAGAAAAAAACACTATAAATGTGTGTCTGTATGTCTGTGGCCACTTAATAGGCGTAACCATAAACTGGTGGACATTTAATAAAAAGAATTGAATTTTATAAGCGTGAAATAGTATAACTTTATGACTTCGCGGAGTCAGCAGCTTGTTGCAAGCAGGTACTTACATGGCGCACTAAACACACACACTCACAATATTTTACAACCAGCATTCGTGGAAAACGGCTGGCTATGGTGTATGCCACCGCCGTTTCTAAGATAATCGAAGCGACAATCAGCGCTTTGACGCATACTAATTGTTGTTGTAGGATTTGTATGCTATCTTGCCACACAAAAAAGTCGAGTAAAATCAGCAACAAGTCAAAAGTGCTGGCAGACAATTCCCAACTGTCCGTTAAACGTGCCACAACTGCCATTTTTCTATGTCATTTGCCACACTTGCCACAATATAGTGATTTCGTGCATGTATGTGTGTGTTTCTATCGTTGCAAGCGTATATTTTTTGCTTTTCGCAAATTCTTAAGGTGTTGCCGCCAACACACCCCGCCCATTGTGGTGTTAATAGCGCTTGGTGTATGTCTATGCGGGTAATAAATCTCGCTTAGTTGCACTCGAACGCGCCACATATCTAAATAAGAACGTGCAACACAAGTATATATGTGTACAGCAACATTTCGACCATTTCGACCATTGCACGTACAAGTGCAAATTATTGGTTTCACTGTTGTTATTGTTGTTGCAACGTTGTTACGCTTTTGCGTCCGAAAAGCGAGATGCGTTGCATGCGATTGGTTGGCGCGCACGTCGCAGCCACCTTGCCGCCAAAACTGCCACAAGCGTATTCGCCATTTTTTATTTGCACATTTTTCGTTACTTGCAACACCCATTTTGTGGCGTTGCGTGCATGCCACTACGCATTTGCCACATATTTCCGTTTTTTCTCTAAAATTTTTCGCCAATTTTTGCCTCTCGCTGGTCGTGCAGCTTGTCGCCGGTGCAGCGTGCTTGCATATCTTCGTTGGCAAGTGTTACGATTTACAGTTAAACGCTTGTTTAGATACAAAGCCATCGATAACAAATTGTCGATAAGTATATTCATGCATTTAACTCGTTGCATTTTTGTTGTTGTTGCACTTTGCATCGCGATTTGACTCTTTCTATGGCCTGTGAAAAGAAAGTATGGCGAATTTATTGGCAGCTGGGGCATGGTGCAAGTATGTCGCCTGTGACAGCTTGCAAAATAAAGTTATCAACAGTTCGGTTGTGCAGCGGATTTTATTGATGTCTTAATCGGCAAAACAACATTTGTAGTTGTAGAAATGTCTTTTATAGCTGTCGAAGCTTGTCGAAGCTTTCAAATTTGTAGCTAAAATGGGTCGAAATGTCGAAATGAATGTAATCTACTATTAAATCAGGTTAGTTGACACTGAATCACTGAGCTTAGAGCGGTATTTTGGATACTTAACGGTACAAAATATCTGACTTAACCACACTTTGTGCGATGTCATTACTCCCAGAGAGCCTTGCTTAAGGTTTCTTTGTTACATTTGTTCATATCAGATTTTCAATAAATCAGTCAACCATATAAATAACAGTTCCATAGATTAATTGAATTTACCGTCAATGTTTCTAGAGTTTACACTCTTCATTGCTTCAACACTTCCACAGATATCTTATTCGCCCAGGCGTTCTTCCTTTTTGCTGTTAGGCGATTCCAAGTGTTCTTTTGTGATCTTTTCAAAGGAGTGGAGGTCTACCTCTGCGTCCGCCGGCGGGTACTGCACCCAATACTTTCAGAGCTGGAGTGTTTTCGCCCATTTGAACAACATGACCTAGCCAGGGTAGCATAGTATGTCAATGTCGTTGTATAACTCGTACAGCTCATCGTTCCATCGACTGCGGTATTCGCCAATGTGCAAAGAACCATAAATCTTTCACAGAACCTTTCTCTCGAAAACTCGTAAGGCCGACTAATCAGATGTCGTCATCGTCCATACCTCTGCATCATATAAAAGGACGGGGATGATGAGTGACTTATAGACTTAGGTCTTTGTTCGTCCAGAGAGGACTTAACTTCTCAAGTGCCTACTCAGTCCGAAGTAGCACCTGTTGGGTTTCGAGGCCGACGTTGTTGGTGTTAATGATGGTTCCAAAATTTACGAAATTGTCTAGGACTTCGAAGTTATGACTGTCAACAGTGATGTGGGAGGCAAGTCATGAGTGCGACTACTGTTTGTTTGATGACAGGAGATATTGCTTTTTGCTCTCGTTCACTACCAACCCCATTTGCGTCGCTTCTTTGTCCAACCTAGAGAAACAGACCTAACGATGCCGTTGTTACGGCTAACGATATCGAAGTCATTGAAGTACGTTAGCAACTGTACACTCTTTTTAAAGGTTGCACCTGCTGGATTAAGCTCTGCAGCTCTAATTATTTTCTCCAGCAGTAGATTGAAGAAGTCGAAAATTTGGAAGCCTTGTCTGGAATCTCGTTTGGTGACGAACGACTCGGAGAGGTCCTTCCCGATCCTGTCGGGGCTTTTGGTATTGCTCAACGTCAGTTTACACAGCCGTATTAGTTTTGTGGGGATATCAAATTCAGACATGGCGGCATAGAGACAGCTCCTTTTCGTGTTGTCAAAAGCAGCTTTGAAATCGACGGAGAGGTGGTGTATGTCGATGCTCTTTTCACGAGTCTTTTCCAAGATTTGGCGCATGGTGAATAGCTGGTCAATTGCTAATTTTCCAGGTCTAAAGCCACACTGATAAAGTTAATAAAGTATGGTATAAAAATATAAGAAATGGGACAATCGAAAAGGCAGAAAGGTTCAAAACGCTCAAAAAAAAAATGAAAACAAAATTTAGGTTGTAGCCAGGACAAACCATATATTTTTACCATAATTCACTAAAACCACATGAATGTTACTCGTGTTTAGGCTTTGGTGAAAAAGTTTATAAGTTTTCTACCAAAAAAAATTAAAAATATACTCTCTAAGTCGACATCCTCCTACTCACTCAATACTCCTACCAAAATATGCAACTTCAAATAGAATACTTGCGGCTTGATGTCTAAACAAAAAATCAAGTGAAACTCCACTCGCGTTGCCAACCGGTTTCGAATGCAATAATTTCCGCACACTCCTTCATGTTGGAACTGAACTGCATACTTATTTACCGACAAAAAAGTGAGTGGGTCTTTTACGCTGCAATTGTGGCGATTTCCTCAACTCTCATGTGTGAATTGAGAAAACATTGCGCCAAAAAGTTTTTAAGTATGCAATGCTAGAAAACAAAATATAAATGAGGCTCAAAAGTTTGATTAGAAATGAAAAGTTTTGGACAACGATCTGGAAAAGCATTTTCGCCGCAATGTTCTTTCAAAAACTATAAAGGGACTCAGAATGACTACAATACTTAAACAAGAAAATTTATATTGAGTCAATCAAGGTTTGAATGTCAAAAAACTTGGGTAGATCATTAAAGCTCCATAACCATAAATCGGAATTTAGAACAAAGGAGAGGTAATAATACAATTTAAGAATATTGTGCAATGCAATAATTGTTGAGAGCTTTCTCCTTATACGAAAAACAAAACGGACTTCTCATTTAAAAAAAAATGTTAAAACATAGTGGAGGTTTTGAGATTTAAAAATATTCACAAGCTGTAAAATGTTTTCAGCTTTCAAGAACAACCGATCGGTGTAAAATTCCAAATGAATCCAACAAAATTTTGACAATCTTTTACACAAGTTAATGTCATTGAGGTCCAAATTGTCAAATATAGGTATTTTAAGTATGGTGAGGCTATATAAGGCTTAAGTGAGAGTATTAAAGGATGACTTCGGTGAGTGCTGATTTATGATGTAGATGGCAATATAATAAAAATATTGTTTACTAATTACCTAATGTGACCAAAGATCAAGTATTAGTAGATTTTTCATTAACCTCTAATTCAGAGGTATAAAAAAAATGTCGGAAGGACTGTTCTAAAGAAAACGCAGTTTCAAAAAAAGTACCGTAATGTCATTAAGATCGATGTGAAAGTTGCAGAGATAAGCGATTTAAATATTTTCTTAAGTTAAATACTGCCGTTTTTCTTTGTAAAAGTACCGTTATTTGGGATTGAGAATTTTTATGGATAAAAAGTATAGTTTCCAGATTATTCGGAATTGAAAAGGACATTTTCTGAGTAAAAAGTACCTTTAGAAAAATATTAAAATGGAAGAAACTCAACTCAATACCTATTTGGATCAACCAAAATCAAGGTTTTCCTTACGTATTAGATAAATCTATACTTATTGAGAGATCTTTAAGTTCTTCAATCTTATTCCGCCCGAATTTATTCTCTTCGAAAAAGTTTTCTTTAGCTTATATTGCCCCGCTTGAAAGCGTTCGCACTCCAAAGCTCTGAATAAGTCAAATTCCATTCAGAGCTTTTATTATATAAAGTTTATTATATAGTATATCCAAATCCTCTGCGCAGTAATATGGGCACGTTTTTGCCGAATTTTAGAGCCAAAAGTTAGATGATGAGAGCATATAAAGTATGGTAAACCTTCCACTGCCTTGATGACTTTAAAGCCGGTCATTGAACTTTGGTCAAGTGCACTTACATATTACCGATCTTTCACCAACCCTACAATGCATGAGCTTTGATTGGCAGTGCACTACTCATGAGTTTGAGGCCATAATATGGTGATAAGCAACCGCAAGCCAGCATATTCTTATCACTTTGTGGTGAGTCAGAAGAATTGATATACATATTAATATATATTGAAAAAACATATCTCATATTGAAGCAAAATTGTTTACTTTGAGTAGGAGATATTTTGTTTGTCACGTTGTTTGTAACACCTAGAAGGAAACGATATATACCCCCTAAATACATTATACTCGTATATACTTCTTTGCCATAAATTCTCAGCCTAACTAGCTGAGTAATTTTAGCCATGTGTGTCTGGCTGTATATATACGAACTAATGCCTCAGTTTTTGAGATATCGTTACGAAATTTTGCATACGTCCTTTTCAATCCAAGAAGCTGTGCATTTGTCAGAACTGCCGATATCGAATTACTATAGCATATAGCTGTCATACACACTGTACGAGGGGAAACTTTTTTATTTGAAAAGATATCTTCAAGAAATTTGGTATGCATTATTTCGCAAAACAACGGTACCACCTCCGAGGAAATTATTGAGATCGGACCACTATACCACATAGCCGTTATACAAACCACACGATCGGAATAAAGTGCTTGTATGGGAAGCTTTTTTATTTGAAAAGATGTCTTCACGGAATGTTTCAAGGTCTATTTTCCGAAACAATGCTGGAACCAACCATCGAAGAATTTTTTTCAGATCGGACGACTGTAGCATATATTTGGCATGCAACATGGCCGATAAAAGTTCATGTCTTGAATCTGTTCTACTTGTGTACGTCGATGTACTCGACGTTAACGTGTTTTTCTGGTTAAGAGTAAATTTGCTTAAAACTCGAGAGTTTTGTGGTCTGAAAGACTCTCAGTTCTCTCTTTTAGCATTTATTTATGAAATCTATTTTATTTATTTATGAGTTTTATTTAAATTTACGTACATGCATTCAAAACAATTTGTGAAGCTTGGCTACTGTATCTGCCAACGTCATCTTCTTTTGTCTCCATCAAGTGGCTACACATATACCCACTCAGCTCCTACTTGGCTTTATAACTATTCAGCGAACAACAATAACTATATATGTCTATATAATGTACATATATATTTTAGTTTAAATTTAGACTTGCATATATGTATGTTTGTTTATGTGTGTGCAGCTTGGACATTCAATGCCCACTTGAGACTGGTTTCCTTCGTCGCCATTCAATCTGCACAGCGTCGCTAAATCGGGTTTCTTCAAGGGGTCTATGGCGTTCGTTTGCTCCACTTGAGTTTGTCAAGTGTTTGTGGCACTGTCAATTATTGCCGTGTGTTTCTGCAGTTGGATACGCGAGCAGCTGCACAGCAGTAAGAGAAGAAGAATGCTGAAATTATAAGTGGCGAAAAAAGAAAAGCAAGAAAAGAAGAGTGGAGTGAGTTTGTGAAAAAGAAGGCTCAGCGCAAACAATGTGTAGTAAATGAGGGAAAGAACTTCATTTTGTTGTTGGATTTTTTTCACAACAGCTTGTAATTACTTCATTTATGTGGCAGGCTGTGTTGTTGCTGCTATTGACATTGTTGTTAGCCAGCTGTGACCGCTGACTAAATTATTCGGGTACTTGAAATTGCTGCAGCGCAAAAGGAAAATGAGTGAAAATAAATGTAAAATGAAAACGAGTGAGACACTAAGTATTTTAGGGAGAAGGCAGCAAATAATTAAAATTGCAAAAGGTGGCAGTGGCAGTGACAGAGCGAAAAACAAAATTATACTGTTCAAGTGCTGCGCAATTACCGTAAAAATAACATTGTTTTGGGGCAAATGAAGTTGTGCAGGTACTGTTATAGCCAGACTGATATATTTTTGTTTTCGTTTCTCAGAGAAGAGATTGTAATTTAAATTTGGTTTTCTCACAAAAACTTCAAAAGAGAATGAAAAAAGTAATATATTCTTCGGCGAAGTGCTTATTTACATAAATTAAAATAAGCTTCCGCCAAATTAGTGAGTAAACAAAAGTTGTCAGCGGAGCTTATTGCTTAAATACTTAAAGTAAACAGATCAAAACTTATTTTCTCAAAAAATTGTTGCTGTGTATTCAAGTAGACATCATTTATTGTGAAATCAATAAAAAAAAAGAATCCGACCAACGTTAACAAACACAAATATACCCAACAATAACTTCATTCCGATCGTTCATTTAGTCTGACAGCTATATGCTATAGTGTTCCGATCTGAACGATTTCTTCGGAGATTGCAACACTACCCTAGACAATAGGACATATCTAATTTGGTGAAGATATCAGCTGACAGATATCAGATGACAGCTATACGCTATAGAGCTCTAATATCGGCAGCTCTGACAAATGAACAGCTTCTTTGGAAGAAAAGGATATGTGCAAAATTGTACATAGATCAATATCTCAAAAACTGACTGAATATTTCGCGTATAAAAATACAGACGGGCAGACCGTTGGACGACGACGTTGTTCGACTGCAAGATCCTTTTGACCTGTAGTAAACTAAAAACTCTAGCGTTTATTTGTCTTGTCAAAATTGAATGGAGTAGGGTGAAAAGAAAATATCCAGACATTCTCCTTCATTTTTCAACCTTTGAAAAACTGAGTTTAAAACAATTCAGCTCATTTTAGTGCTACCATCGGCGAACCAGGATAGCATGTGATATACCCAAAGCGAAGATCTTAGGCTTTGTAACCAATGTTTCGGCCTTTTTACCGAATCTCTAACTTTTTTATCTATATGTAATCTCTCCGATTAGGTTATATTAGGTTCCTTGAAACATACTAATTTTGCTTTTTATGATGAAACCAACGACTTTCCCTTGAAAATATATGTTCCTTAAGGTTAAGCCTGATATTAGAATCCCTAGCCATTGATGAAAATAGAGTGACGGAGTGCATAGCTAGGAAATCAGTAACACTACTCCTAAAAGGTCTGAATGAGTTTTGTAATGGATCCAGACATCATGCAGCAATAGTTTAGAAAAGAAGAGAGTGTGAAAAGAGAAAAGTACCGCGTTCAAGTTTGTGTATTAATAGTTTTCTAGAGAGTTACTGCAGCAAAGTGGAAATCTGAAACGGTTTGAACAGTTCGATCATCTGCTTAAGGTTTTTACATAAATTTACCGTTTCTGCTGTTTTGGGCAGAATTCATTCCTGAAGTAATTTGGAGGAATGCTGTCGGTTTGATAGTCCCTAGCTAGATCAAAATTTGAGTCCATTTCAACTGCACCCCGATTGTTTCCAAGCATTGTTAACTAGAAAGAGTAAAAGCCTATTGTAACCGCAAAGGAATACTACATTGCCTTATTTCTATTCGAGCAAACATTTATAATTCCTTCTAGGGCAAAAGTTGCTTCAATATTGTTATCCGATATTTTTAAAGCACTACCTTGCCCTTCTATAGAAAATCCTTTGCTTATATGGTTTTCCCATGAGCCAGTTGTATAGTGAATTTTCAAATTTTTCATTTCCTTGGATTTAAAAATATAAAATTTCCAAAATTATCTAGATCCTGAACTAGTTATTTTTGAAACCCGAAATTTCGGGATTTATATCTTTTTTCTTTTTCGGTATAAAAATATGAAAAAAATTGAAAGTCATCGAGATCCCCAACTTTTTATTTTTAATTCCGAAAATACGAGCTTCACATATTAACTCTAAAAATGTTGTTTAGCAAATTGCCATTTAGCATTAATTTTCTTTTGGATACAGTAATTTTCATTCGCGGCAGCATAATCACATTCTCGGTTTAAAAATTTGAAAAAATCTCGAAAATTATTGGGATGTCGAACTTATTTTACATAATCCCGAATTTTCGGGATTTATATATGTACATATTTTCTGTTTTCTTATCGGTATAAAAATACATAAAAAAATATAAAAATCATAAAAATTATCTGAATCCCGAACTTGTAATATTTAATCCCGAAATTTCGGGACTCACATCTGTTACTAAAATTGCTGCTAGACAATCTCTACAGCACAATTGATTTATTTATCAATCATTTTGTTTTGGATACACTCACTTTCATTCGGGATTATGCGGACAATCAATTTATTTCATCGAATCATAATAAAAACTCCAATATCGTAACACTAACCTCGCACTCCATTAAAAATTCCTTATCAGCGATGAAAGTAATAACTTTTTGATTAATTTTTAATTAGCTGATATCGCGATAAAGTTGTCAAGCAACTCTGCAACAAACAAACTTGCAGCAGTGCCACCACAACCAAATGAAATATCGCAGCAGTTAAAATGAAATCGACAAATAAAGGAAAATACAGCATAAATAAGCAAAAATGCGGAGTCAATTATTGTGTACCGGTTCTGATCGCGATATGCATCAAGTGATAAGTATATGAAACGAACGAAAATAGAAATAAATTCAACAGTGCTGCGTAGATAAAATGAACGGCAGCCTGGCACATGCACAGCATGCGGATGTTGCAACCAGAGCGGGTGCGCATGCGCGCGTCACCAACTGAGACGGGCTTCCTTTTCATGCAGCAAAACCTGCCACAGCTTGATTTCATGATATTTATACATTTATATTTCAAAGCAATGATTTCCATGCGCTATTTGCTTGTTGCAAGTAGCCGTCAAATGCTGCCTGCAGCATCACTTTCGTGTAAACTGCGCTGATATGGGGCGCGCGCTAATTAATTTCTAACCTGCTGCGCTTTATTTTTGTCGCCACTGCTTTGTGCTTACGCTGCCACATTTTAATAGCGCTTTAGCTACGTGCAACGCCCTTATGTTGCATACACATTTCAGTTACAAATTTACACGGTTGCAATCGCTACGCGCTCAAGTAAGCCGTAACCATTTACAAGCCACATTTGTTATACGTAATAGTCAAGTTCATTCTTGCCACTTGTGGCATGTGTTTTCCTTCTACTGCTGTCAAGCACTGGTATCTTCACTTTAATTGCATGATTGTTGCAAGACAAGTTTTGCGAACTTGTGCGGCTGGTTATCTGCTATAATGCCGGGCTCATCACTGTCACTATCGTCGACTGATCGCTACGTTGGTTGGCTGGTTCGTTGGTTTATTATTGACTTCGTGTTGTCATTGTTGTTGCAAGCGAAAAGGGCTGGCGTAAGTGAGGCAGGCGTTTGAATATTTTAAAAATGTCGCAGTCGCACGACGTCGCCAAGGCGAAAAGCGTATTAGATTTACCATATATACAGTCGGTGGACATATTATTAGATACCAATTTTTGAGAATGGGTTGTATTGGACTTTTTATTATCAATTTATGCAATAATTTCCCAAAAGACAGTTCTATATTTGAAACAATCAGTCAAAGGGGACATCAAAGCCAACATAACCTAGTTTGTCTAGCAAAGTAAAGCTTATTTCTGCGCTACAGCCTTCCATACTTGAGTTATTCGAAACCACACGGCAGCTATAAGCGTCAAATAGCTTGATATTGTACGTTCTACATAAGATTAGAACTGTATTTGATTTACTTAATATCGACACGAACTCTCTCCGAACAAATCCGAACATTTCTAAACACAAAAGGGGATAAATTCTCTCCTGATTTAGTGAGTTTGAAGTAATGACAGTGGTATTTGGGCATTCATTTCAAATGGTATCTGAGATACGATTTTAATTTTGGAGTTTTCCGAGTCATAGGTCCTGAGTTGAAACCGCATTCGAAATAAAATTTTTTTCGAAAAATAATTTCCGAGTTTATATATGTACATATGCTCTACACTTCACATGCGACCCAGAGTGTTTGTCATACAGAGCCTCAAAGTCAATCTAACCCAGTTTGTATATCAAAATATTTTGCGCTGGAGTCTTCGGTCTATGAGCTACTCGTAACCGTACTTCAGAGATAAACACTAAATAACTTAAATTTGATCATTCCACATAAGTTTAGAACTTTATTGCATTAACTCATAGATGACCTGAATTCTTCCCGAGCGAACCCGAACTCATCCGAACATGTCTAGAGCCAAAGGAAGATGTGTTCTTGCATAAGAAGTGTTCTCTGAATCTTTTAAGTGGGTTTGATAGGATAACCCGCCGACTTTGTCAAAGAAAATTGGTAGGCTCTGACTCTAAATGGCTCCACAACCTGTCCGAGGTAGTAGTTCTGAGTTTAAATTACGTCTAGAATAAAATTTGTTGATAAAACACGATTTCGATATGTACATCTCTCAAATACCACTAAACATGAGATCCAGATTGCGTAACTGACTGCTCATAAAAACAATCAGAAACACAATTTATCAGAAAGTTCTTATAGTTTACAGGTCTCCAGCGTTTATGCTCGAGAGAGACCCTAGAACACCCCCTCTGCTTCTGTCCGCACCTCTCTAGAGCTCAGCTTAGTTATCTTGGCAGTTCTAGGGACTGGATATAGCATTAGAATTAGATATCAGGACTCTATTCAACTTCGTAAGAAGCGTGGACATTCTGCTCGACGTAAGCTTCACATCGTACGAGTATTAAACTAAACCTCCATTTGACATTATGAAAGACCTATAGGTCTATGTGCAGCGAAACAGCGAGCCAGATACTAGATAACCAGAACTAACCTATAGGTCTTCAATTGTCGGATCATAGCAAGTTAAACAGCACAAATATGAGAAATACCTCAATGAAAAATCCAGTTGAGGAGTATATATGTATATTTCTAATACTTTTTACTTGCTCTCTTTAATGGCGGGTTTTCTTAAGATTGAGTTCCTCTGGTGTACTACCATTTTCCCTCGAACCCAGATTAATTTTCTTAGCGGCTTCTTTGTTATATTATTTTTCTGTAGTATGATTTCGTTTCTATTATTCTTATCTCCTGTTTTCTGTTCACTTTCGAGGTTGTAAGCCAATGGCTTGCACTTATACCTTTTTCCCTCTCGAAACCGATGGCTTGTGCTTATATAATTTTTCCTCGTATATAATTTTTATCACATGTTTGCACCCATATCTTATTATGATTCTTAGTTCTTATTTTCCTCTGTTGGATTTATTTGTTTTTTATGTCTCTTCGTTATTCGCCCTCCAGCACTTGGAGCTAAGCAACTAAAGCTCGTTTTCTATTTTACTTGACATATTTTTCCGACTATTTCCTATTATTTCACTGCACTTTCCTTCAGACATTCATTCTGCTGCGTCAGCTTGGCCAATAATTGGTATATTTTGTGGCAAAAGCACTATGTGTAGTTGTAGCTGCCTTGGACTCACTGCCAGTGTTGGCGCGGCCGTAGCGAATGGAGTTGTCATTGCTAGCCGCACGCGGTCTTGTAATATTTTTCTGTATAAAAATATATATCGGTGTATATATAAATATATATACAAATATATATTGCAGTACCGACAAACCTTCTGCGCTTGCAACACTCTTCTTGCCACGCATGCTTACAACCAGCAAGAATTTCGCTTTGACTTTCAACACACCCAAGCGTATGCGCTTTGAGTTCTTCTGTTGCTGCTTTCTGCTCGATTTAATACGAAAGCGAATTGGCTGCCAACCAACCGTACTACCGAGTGGTCAGCCGCTGCTCGACCAGCGTGGCAGCCAATTCAGCGAGGCATGCGTCTGCAAAGTTTTCCCGTCCATATACCCGGAACATGCTTAAATCATCATTTATGTCTTGCAGTTTTTCCAACTGCATTTCTAATTGAATATTTTCAACATTTCATGTTTTTTTCTTTACTCTCGTCGTATTTCCTTCTTTCATTTTAATACCACTTTTAATTTCTCGTCACCGCACAATTTCATTTGGATTTCTTGCACCATTTTCCGCGTTTTCACCGCGTTGCGAAAGCGTCGCTTGGGCAATTAGTTGTGGCGTGGCTGAAGCTTCTTGGTTGGTGGATTTTGTGGTTCGGCAGTGTAAAACTCAGTCCAGCATTTATAGACATGTGTACCTGCATAGTTTTGCTTTCCTTTGATTGTGGGTTTACACGTTCTACGTAATAAATGTGACAGGCAATTAATTAAAGTATTAAATGCGAGTGATGAGGAATGAAAACAAAACCAAGTCAGCGTGTTTTATGCGGTTTAAACAATTCAAGGCTGGTAGAATTCAAAGATAACAGGCGCTGACAATCAACATAATTTGTCAAGTTTCTGGAATATTTTAAAACAAAAATTTTCGTGGTGTTAAAATAAAATAAATCAATAGAAGTGAGCATAACAAGCTTGAATTCCGAGACTTTCACGTATTCTTTCCAGTTTTCTACAATCTTGTGGTTCTAATACACTCGTAGTTGCTAAAGAATTCATACTCGTATATAATTTTTAAGGCATGCTTCTACTGAGATTCTGCTGCATAAATTTTAACTATACATAAATATATGTATGTATTTCAAATAACAACAAGTATGTTCACTTGTTTCAATAATATTAATATCCTATAGTGCAAAAATTTAAGCAAAGACTCCAAAAGCTCCGATCAAAGCTTTACATGTATATTTTACTGTGAAACTAATTTTTACTCCCGTCTATTAATCTCTTTATCCGAAAGCTTTCACGGAATCTTATAGCTACAAAAGCTTTTTTACTTGTCGAAAGCTGTCATGAAAGCTCTTAAATTATATTCCTTTAGTTTCCTTGTATAATAATGATATCTTGTAGTGCAAAAATTAAAGCAAGGACCACAAAAGCTCTCACGAAAGCTTTACATGTATATTTTACTGTGAAACTAATTTTTATACAGCTCAAGCTTTGCACTAAGCTTTAATAAAATTTGTATAGATAGAAAGATTTTTTAACTTGTCGAAAGCTGCTGTGAAAGCTCTTGAAGCTTCATAAATATATTATGGCGTGAAACTAACTTTTATACTGGGCAATTATTCGCTTTACTCGAAAGCTTTCACAGAATCTAATAGAAAGAAATGCTTATTTAAATGTCTAAAGCTGCTATGAAAGCTCTTAAATTGTATTCATTTGGTTTTCATGTTTAATAATAATATTTTATAGTGCGAAAATTTAAGCAAAGACCTCAAAAGCTCCGATGAAAGCTTTAGATGTACATTTAACTGTGAAACTGATGTTTATACAGGTCAAGTAATACCTTTATTCTATACTCTCATAAAATTTTTATATGTAGAAAGTTTTTTTTTTTACTTGCCGAATGCTGCTATGAAAGCTCTTAAAATATGTTTGTAATAAAATTTGTTTTGTCTTATTTTATTTGAAAGTATAATATTTTGATCATCAATCGAAGTAAAAGCATCAAAAGTTTCACTAAAAACCTACTATAAATATACACGCTTATTGTAGAAAATAATTCAAATTAAGTTTTCTGTATGCGACTGTGTGTGTTTCTCGAATATTTTTGCTTCATTTACTAAAGCTTACAGAAACATTTTATGCTTTTTAGTTGTTGCAAGTTTTACTCTGAAAGCTTTTTAAGACTATTTATAACAAAATGTTGATTTGTCTTGTAAAATCGGAAACAAAATATTTCTGAGGCCCTATTCTGTATCTCGATTCATAAATGAATTCTATTCGAAATTCGGATCTATTTTATCATTATGCGAAAGTTGTACCACCCTGTCCCAGAATAAATACGTACACTTTTCGTTTTTGCTTTTTACAACTCAAAAGCTAACGAATATTTTATTCGAAAATTGGCTTGAAAATCCGAAAATCGAGTTACAGAATATAAAAAATCCGAATTCGAGGAAATTTTTTTTCGAATCGAGTTACAGAATAGGCCCCCAGACATCATTCGGTATACAAAAATCAAAAGTTTCATTAAAAGCTTTTTCTCAAAGATATACTTTCATTATGAGAATTTTGAGTCGTTTATTTCTGCTTCATATATTACAAGCACAAAAAGCTCCGATTAAGCTTTAAAGTTGTATCACAGTTAAAAAACTAATACTTCAAAGCTCATCGGTTTCAAAATTTTTTGTGAGGACTTTCAAAGTTTTTGAAAGCTTAGAAAGCTTTTAAAGATCAATATATTGCAATAGTTCATCTGATCATGTGATTTTATCTATTGTTATATCTATATAGTTTTATTTAAAGAAGATATCAATATGTCCAATACTTAATTACTTTCTGGTTATTGGTCAAAATGTTAAAAATGAGCTTGGAAAGCTTTTAAAGATCAATATACTGCAATAGTTCATCTGATCATGTGATTTTATATAGTTTTGTTTTATTTAAAGAATACTTAATTACTTTCTGGTTATTGGTCAAAATGTTAAAAATGAGCTTGTTTAAATATGAAATCGTATAATTCACCATCCTAAACAGCTACCTGTCTCTTGTCCACTCCTTTCATTTCTAAACTATTTTCCCTAAGGCAAATTTATTAAGCATAATATTTTCTATGACAATCTCGTAGACAGGTTCGCCAAATTTTTTTGTAGTCTACTGAACTTTGAGCGCTTTTAAAAAGCTATATAAATATAATTATAATGAAAAAAAACTTGCCTTCGTCATTTGTCTAGCTTGATGAGTTCTTTAAAATTGTTAAATGGAAATATGAAACCTTAATTATCGGGCTTAATACTTGCTTTCGGCGCTAAACTACCATTAGTAGACTGAGGCATGAGTTAATAAGTCAGCTGTTAGCTATTAATCGATTTTAAATCTCAGAAAACGAAGTCGAAAATTGTACATATCGCCACCTAAAATGCAAAATAACGTAACATCACTTCTCGTAAGTTTACAGGCGAAGAAAAAATGAGGTTTTAAAGTTTTTTTTTTTAATTTTGTTAGAGGTTAAGGAACTCTTTGTATTACTTAAGAGTTTGAGGCAATTAAAAATAGGTTTTAAGGAAATATTTTATTATATTGCATTATAAATTAGTCAATTAAATTGGAGTACTATGCTTCCCTGTACTTAAACTTATTTGTTTGTCACAAAGTTCGTAACACCCAGAAGGAAATATAAGTATATTTTTACAACGGCCTGTACTTGTTACAGAACTTATGGCAGGACTATTCGCGGAGCTTATGAGAATTCGATCTGATCTGACATATTGCAGGCGTCCTTTGCTCAAGATGCTTAGCATTTGTTAAAACCTCCGTTAACGGGAAACAACAACGAGATTTCTTCATGAAATTTGGCATGGCTAATTGACCAAAATATCGCTAAAATTACGGAATAAATTCTTGAAAGTGAACGATCAAAATTCAGTCCTTGTTAAGAAAACTTTTACATTTCAGCAGATATCTTCACGAAATTTGGTAGAAATTATTATCCAAGCCATCGCCATAATCTCTGAAGACATTATGCAGAACGGACTACTATAGCATATAGTTGCCATACAAATTGAACGATCGAATTGAAGTGCTTATATGGAAAACTTTTTTATTTGATGAGGTGTCTTCTCGAAATTTGGGATGGATTATTTTCCAGAGCAACGCTATAATCTCCGAAGAAATTGTTGAGATCGGTTGACTATAGTATACAGCTACCATATAAAATGACTGATCAAAATCAAATTTTTGTACGGAAAAGCTTTTATTCGTGCAGGGTATTATAGATTTGGTGCAAACGGAGTTGACTTTTTTCATGTTCTTCCTATTTTCTTTTTTTCCCATTTTTTATTTTTCGTTATTTTTTTAGTTCTCTAACAATTTTGGTTATTCTCCAATTTTTTCCTTGTTTTCTTTTAAACTCGCAGCTTTTTATTATTGATTTCTGTATATAATGGTATACTTCACAAATTTTATACATGTATGTATATGTATACTCATCATACCATATATGTATATACATATGTATCTCATGTGCTTTTCTACGACTTCTACAGCCAATTTTATTGCCATCCATCTTGAGACCCCTACCATATTAGCCAGCAATCAACATTTCGTTGTTATGCTGCTCAATCAGTTGATCTCGCCAACAGCTTCGGTTAATGATTGCGTATCAAATTTGCTGTAAATAGCTGCCAATTAATAGCCGATAGCCGTTGTGTTGCTAATTGTAATTGATATGTAAATCGAAATGTGCATATCATGCCACACAGCTCCAGCATGGAGCACGTTTTGTTGGCGGATGAAAGAAAATAAATAAAAAAGAAAAAAGAGAAAAAAAATAAAAAAAAGTAAAAGTATTGAAAAAACTTTAAAATGGAAAAGATGAAGTGAGCTCAGTAGAATTTAAAAATATAAAAAAAAACTCAAAATCCACATTACTTTAAATTTCCGTTCAAATAGTTTTGCGTGCGTCCGAATTTCCTTCAACTTTTAGCATTGCTTAAAAATTTCCACTAAAAAAAATAAAAAAAGTAAATATATAATTCTTAAAATTACCGAAAAACTTCTAATGAACTCGCCAAAAATTTACAAAAAAAACTGTAAAAATTCCTTTTTAACTAATCAACGCAAACTACCAAACCAGCTGTTGGTGGCCACAACTACAACGCTTGCCATCCTCAAACTCCTCAGTTTATTTTTCAGCTCATTAACTGCGCAGTTTTTCTCCGCTTTTTTCTTTAGTGCAGACTACATTTCTGCTCTAAGCACACCTCCACCTCTCAGCTGGCTTTCTTCCTTGCCAGCCAGCCAGCCATTAGCTTAGCAGCCGCTTAAAAGCATTTGGTAAGCAATGCAGTTAAAAAGTTTGCCCAGAAAACACGCACACAAACGCCAAGTGAGCTTAAGTTCTTTTCAATGCAATTTGCTTAATGAGCTGCAGCTTAAGTTACAGCTAAATTATGAAAGAAACTTTTTAGTGTTCTCTTTTGTAATTGTTGAAATAGTTAAGTTGGTTGTTGTTATAACTTTAAGGCGCTATTTCTTGCTTCAATATTCACGTAAATTTAATATGAACGAAGGAAAATGTTTGACAAAAATTTTTTATTAACTTTTTATTATTCTATTTGTCTTCTTAATTATGATAAAAACTTATTAAAAATTTCTCGCCACAAATTTTCCTCCGTACAGGATTAAAATTTATATATTTTTCTGAAATTTTTATACATATTTTTTTTCCCACTAAAAATATTCTTCATTAAATCTTTAGTAGTAATTTCTTTTATAAAAATTACTTAATAACAAAAATAATATACAATAAATAATTATTAAAAAATAATATTTTTAAGTCTATAACTTTACCAAATATTTTGTAATAATCAATTTCATTTCTATCCCTTTCAGGTAATTATGACATGAACCTCTTAAGAATGGTGAGTTCTTCAAAAACTGTGTTCAGAATTTCTTCAAAGTGCACATGAGGAACTGAACTCTTTTCAAACGGTGGTAAAAATTTTTAAATGTTTTTAAGGGGCTATATACAGTTATAGAAAAGCGAATTTTTCAGAAGTTTTTCTGCGAAAATTTCTTAAATTTATTGATCCAAAAAAGGAGCAAATATTATGGTTTTTTTTTAACTGTATTTTCAGACTTAGTATTAGAAAAATATTTATTTCGAAAGGGACTCCAGCTCGTCTCCGAGAACTCCTCTCAGAAAAGATGTTTTGCGGTGACCACTATACCTCTGAACCCGATCATCTGAAGTTAAAAAACCAAACAGATTTCGTTAAAGTAATGTCAAATCTAGTAACTAATCGAATGAGCAAAATAACGTTTTTTCACAAAACAAACAAAACGATTTTTGACCAAATTCGGTCTTAAATTGTTTATAAAAAAAAACCTGAAACTTCAAATTTAATGGATTATTTCTATTATCATTCGAAAGAACATTTTTTGACATTTATTTTTTGAAGATTATCACTTTCAAATATTGGTCACGGCTACGACGTTCCGTTCGTTGAGTCCAATTTTCTATGACTCGTTCAAGCATTTCGTCTGGTAACTGGCGAATGGACACGAGTGATAGATTTTAGACTTTACCATATCCCCACAGGAAATACTCTAACATTGTGACATCACACGAATGTGGTGTTCAATCAACCGGGCCAAAACTTGAACTTAACTGCTCACCGAAGTGTTCTCTCAATAAATTCACTGATTGATGGGATGTGCGGGAAGTGGCGCCGTTTTGTTGAAACCAAACGTAGTCGAGATCACGAGCTTTAATTCCAGTAGTGAAATAGTCGCTTATGATGGCGCGATAATGGTCGATATTGACGGTTACGTTTGCCCGGCATCATTTTTGAAAAAACATGTTCGATGATACCACCGGCCCACAGAGCTAACCAAACCGTTTTGGTTTTTGTTTTTTTTTTTTTTTGGATCAATTGAGAGTTCTGGAATCTCTTCAGGTTGATCTTCGTCCCATAAGCTGCAATTGTGCTTATTTACATACCCGATGAGCCAGAAATGGGCCCCATCGCTAATCAAAATTTAGCTCGATAACGTCAGATCTTCTTGGATCTTTTCGAAGCCCATAGAGCGAAGCAGTGTCGCTTGGGAAGGTCGAGCGGCTTTAGTTCTTGCGAACGCTGGCGTTTATACGTTTTCAATTTAAGAACTTGACGTAAAATGCGACAAGTTGTTCCATACGTTTGCTGGGAACGGCGGCGAATGGACTCACCACGGTCTTCGTGTACACTCTCAGCTATGACTGCTATATTTTTTTCACTGGACGTGGTCTATTCGTCCTGATAGAAAAGAGCTCCATATATAAAAAGCATTCATACACAGGACGTTCACATATAAAAAGCTTTCCAAACGCCTATATTAGGGACCAAAGTTTTTTTTGTGATTTTTGCTATAGAAGAGAATACCTTCCATATTTAAAATATTTCAAATATACCAATTCAAATACATGTACTTTTCTACGAATTTGCCACTTTTTCAAACAGCGATGCACTTAACAGAGAAATTTCTAACTCACTTTGTATTTTGACAAATTAAAGAGTATTCGAAGACATGTAATTGGTGTAAAAAAAAATTAAAATGAAAACCCTTTTCATAAATAGATATGAATGAAATAATAATGAATGAAACATGGCTTCTGTTTGGGTACCATTTCCAAGTTCATACATTTTTTTTAGAAATGAGCAACTCTATTAGCAATAAATACTTTTCCACTCGCCTTATTGAACGGCATATGGTATTAGTTCGATATGTTTTTCTTTTCTTACATTGCCATTAATTATTGTTTTTGGCAAGGTGGCAACGTCGTTATACATTTTTTTACCAAATTTATAATATACGAACAACTGAAGGTTTTTTTTAGTAACCATATGTTGTGGGTAATATTTCCAAGCACATTTAATTTATTATGGTAAATGTGGCAACTCTGTTAATAATAAATAATTTACTGATCGTTTTATTTAAAGACATTGTGTATTACTTCGACATTTTATATGTTTTACTTTTTGTATACTTTTATTAAATATAATTTTTCGCAAGGTGGCAACGCCAAAATATTTTTTTAACCTATATTATAAATTCGAGAAAAATATTTTTTTTTAATAATTACAAATGTTTAGATAATATTTTCAAACGCATAAAATTGATTTACAAAAATGTGGCAACTCGTTTTAATAGTAAATAGTTTGCTGCTCGTTTTATTTGATGACTCACTGTAATATTATTTATATTTACAATTTTTTTATTTTGTAATCCGGTCAAGCAAACACATTTTATTCTTTTTTGGTGAGTGTGGCAACTCTGTTAATAATAAATGATATATACTACTCGTTTTATTAATAAGCATAATGTAATATTTCGACATTTTATTTCTTTTACTTTTGGTATAATTTTAATTTTTTGCAAGGTGGCAACGCTATTAAGAAAATATTTTTTTGCCCAAAATATAAATTCGTGCAAAATGAATTACATGTTGTATGGGTAATATTTTCAAGCGCATAAAATTAATTTTCGGAAATGTGGCAACTCATTTTAATATTAAATAGTTACTAATCGATTTATTTAATGGTATGCTGTCACAATTTTATATTTACAATTTTTTTATTTTGTAACGCGGTCATTAATAATTACTTTCAACCATATGGCAACGCTATTATATTATTTTATTAATTTTTTTAAACTACACACAAATTTTTTTTCTGGTTTCCTTCTATTATTCTACATACATATTACGTAAGTTTATTTTTTTAATATGGCAACTCTTTTTTTCCTAACACATTATCCATAAGGGATAACCACAGTAAAAGACACAGAGCACTTACCTAAAATTTGTTCAAAGCAAATAATAAAAATTGCAAGTGTAAATCTAGACAACAACAATAAACACACACACATGCATAAATAGTTATATAGGAACAGCTAATGGCATAACATAAATTGAGCGTTAAAAATTCATGGTCACAGAGAGAAAATACGCAACAACACAGGAAGACGATTCACCACAGCTAATGTGTGGCCTTAGTGCAACATCCGTTTGCCACCGAATAATCAAACAGCTAGTTAAGAGCTTTAACGACGACAACAACAACAGCAAAAATAACAACGGCAACGACAACAGTAGCATACGGTTTATGCTGGTGTCCTCAATTGCATTTCGGCTACTGTTCGATGCAACCAACAAACCGCAACAACAACCACGTTGCCACAGCAGCAACACCAGTAAACACAACAGAAATCGGCAAGCGTAAAGGTAAAAGAAATGGCGCGGCGGTCGGGCGAACGCCTAGTAAATTCTGGCGAGCGACGAAAGACAGCGGGGCGTTGGCGGAGGGTGTTGTTGGGTGCGAACAATCGGCTTATGAGCTCAAGTGGCATTTGTGCGTTTGCTGCGAAAATTATCAGCACGTCATTTAGTTGCTGTTGCATGCCACAAATATCACTGTTGTTGTTGTGTTGCATTTATTGTTGTTGTTGTATTTATGGCTTGTTATGCGTAGTTATTATTGCGACAACAACTACTGTTGCCATAGCAATTTGTGGTTGTTTATTTGCCTCTTCGACTGTTGTGGCATTGCCATTGTTTGTGTTGTTTGCTTGTTGTCTGCTGATTGTCCTCACATCGTACGGTCACTCAGTGGCGCACACATACACACGCTACACGTGTGTCTTATGGCCGTTGCACATTTGAATTCGCTTTTGCTGCTTAAAAATTTCGGTTTTTGCCCGGAGCTGCTATTGTTGTTATGTCTTTATTGCCGCTTTTTAGCCATTTTTGTTGTCTTGTTGTTGTTGTGCTTTATTGCTGATTGTGCTCATTGTTATATGTTATGCAAAGTCACAAAATTATGATGATATACGGCAGCGCTGCGTTGTCGCCATCCACTTCCTGTTGCCACATTTGGCGCATTGCTTGTTGCAGCTGCAAGATAAGCAATTTGAAAACACAAATGTACGCTGGCGGGGCATTCCAACTGAAAGGATACTGGTGTTATGTATTTTTGGCAAATTTTTCATACATTGCTCAACGGCCCGCAACTCTTTTCATAGTAAAACATTCCATGGATCTAGTTTTTCAAGGTGTTGGTGATTTCTCGACTTATCTTACGAATAATTTGGTTGAATTTTTGCCTGAGTCAACGAGCGTTAATCAAAAAACCTCGCACAAATCCAACTTTCCAAAATGCTGTTAATATCTCGTCTTATCTTACGAACCTCTGTCTGAATGGCCCGTTTCGTATGTGAACTCTTCCTATACTCTATATCACAACGTCAAATAAATAAGCTTTAACAGTCACTCATAGTAACTTCGATTTTTCAATTTAATGTCCTCTAGAGTCTGATAACTGGTTTCCGGCAATTATTGAGCCAAGATTAGTTCCACTGAAGTCCACTCCGTCCACTTTCCGTCGACTGATCACACGTTTACTGAATTTTCCGAACTAAAAATAGATTCCGTTTAAGCCAAAGATCGTCCAAGTACTTATCTTCATTTTCAAATTATAAATCAAAGTAAGATCTGTAGTCGTACCGCTGTAGCGTTCTCGGCTAACTTCAAGTGTAGTTTTAACGAAAAATGTAAGTCAAAATGGTCCGATGATATCATTATTTGAAAGCCAGTCTTATTTCAAAATGATTTTGAGTGATTGAGGGCGTTTGAAGTTTCACACACTTTAGAGTCTTTAACTGATGAGCAGACATCTGTGATGTCGATCCGCAAAAGTTCCAATAAAGATGCGAACCGTAAGTATCAACAAAATGATCCGAAATATTTCCAATAACGCTTACTTGCTTCTTTCATTCTCCGCATTGTCGGCATCCTAATAATTCATTATTTCAGAAGTTAGTTTTATCAGAAAAGAGGAGTTCCGGATTCGATGTATTCGCTGTATTAGCTCTTCGGCCATATATGTCTACATAGCTGAGTTAGGTTAAGTCATAGGATTGATCCAAAATCAATGCACCTCACTTGGACAGATATTTCTGATTTGTGTTACCCATGAACTTTTGACAATAAATCACCAGATCCTCACAGACCGACGAAACGTTTTGAGCTTATCTCAAACTTATTAAAGCGGTTAATATCGACTTCACAAAACTGTGTCCACTGAAATATTTCAATCTCAGTCTGGCAAAATTAGCTTCTCTTGCTTAGCATATGCTTAACCTTGTTAACCGATAGGAAGATAACATTCCAGCTCGTAAAATGTACGATTCGGTGCCCCCGATGGACCATCTTAGACGTGGCCGACGAAGCAAAGGACGACTTAAACCTAGATGGAAGCATAAAAGGAATGCATACCCGGCGAAACCAAATGCGATAACCGGTTGTAGTGCCAAATTAATGATAACAAGACCTCCAAGTTGCTCTCTACTGGACTAAAAGCAAGTGATGTTCCGATAAACTTAGTACTTAGAAAGTTTAGATATGTCGGTTGTTTTGAGCATGAGCCATCTGCAATTGAGTCCCTGCCATTTCAAAGCCTATGTCATTGAGTCATAGTTTGAATTAGATACGAGTTCGTTCTCACTTATTTTGTCTCTTTTAGTAAGGTAGAAAAGGACGAAGTGAGCTAAACAGCTTTCTGAGAGTTTTAGTCCAACCATTCTGCACATTCCCAAATTATTTACTAATTGTAACACATAAATGGCCTGGTAGATGATTACTCCATAGCAAAAGCTCCAATTTTGAGTGTGTGTCGAGTTATATTACCACTTTAAAGATCAAATTTCGACTTAGGTTCCGATGTTTATTCCTCTTACGGATACCCTAGGTTAGGTAGGGTGAAAACTGTTAGTGCTCTTTTGGCTTGAAAACGATTCTCATAAATTCCTTGACAGCATTTCAAAATGCCTTGACCTAGCAGGTCACTTGATTTGTCATGTAAAACCAGAATGCTGATCAGACATTCGTGTTGAAGTTAGGTCAAATAACCAAGGTTAGGTTAGTTTATGAGGTCGATACTAACAAGTATTTCACTTGGACAACCTAAATCACCAGTACGTTGTGTTACCTATAACTCCAATATAATGGATCGTAAGACCATTAAAAATCGAAAAAGCGTTTGAAGTTGAGGTTCTCCTATGTCTCTTGGTTCGATGAATGTAAAACCGCCGAGTTGTCTCAGTCTTGACTAGGCTGCACAATGGAAGAGAACGTGACTGTATGTTACCACCTTTCCCTCCTCCATACAACTTTGACAACTTGTCTTTCAAGGTTTTTAACTTTACCAGAATGAATGTCTATTGGACAATGTCCAGTAAAACCACTAAGTTTGTGGGATGACGAACTTTGCTAAGGGAAAGTAGTTCAGTAGATCTCCAGTAGTCTACTCTAGACCAAAGAGATATTATAGCCGCACTGGAGCAGGTTATTGACCATCGTCTGCTAAGCTTAAGTGAGATCCGTTGGTCCAGAGCTGTGACGCAAGATGCTAATGAAGATCCAACGGGATCCCATTCCAATGTGAGCGGGGAAGGGGCACTCTTTCTGGCTAGCTCTTCTACCTTGCAGTTGCGATTTCGCTATGACAAACACTTCTTGCCTAGCTTTAAGCAGACAGTTAGCGAGCTCAGAGCTGGTATTGCCGCTCTGCTGTCGGAGTAATCTTACATACATTGGCTTGAATTTGTTTTTAAAGTTTATATAGTTCCGATAAATGAGCAACTTCTTTGGTAGAGACGGATGTGTGAAAACTTTCAGATCGCTTTCTCAAAAACTGTGCGACTGGTTCGAGTATTTAAAGACAGATGGACCTGGAGTTCCCCCACTTAAATAAAGACTAGATATTGTATCTCTTACTCCCTCATGTGCATATGCGTACAATAACAACTCATATTGCATATTGTTGTTGTTACTTAGCCAAAGTAAATGCAAATGTCTTTATAGTTACATGTTTATTGTTGTTGTTATTAGTTTTTATGTCTGCTTCAGCTGTGTAAGCTTTTGTTTGCCTAACTATGCCGTCTATCTGTGGCCACTTGGACATTTTAATGTCCCCCAAAGCGCATGTTGCATGTTGCAGCCACAAAAATGTACAAGCAAAAGTGCGTATGAACAGTTGTCTGTTTGTACACATGTGTGCTTAGCTGCATATAAAGTCTGGCGCACACAAATATGATTACCGACATTATGGCTTTGGCCAAATTTGCAAGCATTGCTCAAATGGCATGCCATAAAATATGGAAAGCTTAGCGTTTGCTTGAATTTGAATTTGCCACAGACCAACAACTATGTACATATTTCCCAGCCACATTTGTGGCGTTTATGATTGATCAGCTAGCGTTTGCTGTAATCTTCAAGCGCGCTTAGAGCTTCTCCTTTTCCGCTAACGGCAACCGACTGGCTTCTGTGTCACCTCTCTGGGGTTTCATTGGCTGGCGGGCCAAATAACGCTTGCTGCCACATGCAATGCAGCGGTTGTGTGGAGTCACTCAGCTCTTGTCTATATTTAATTGTTGTTACTGCGTAGTAGCATGCAACCATGTTAATGGCTTTTGTGGCAAGCGCGCTGGTTTTACACTTTTCAGTCTCTTAGCCAAAACATATTTGCCTCAGTTCGCATTTATGGTTGCGTTGTGTTGTATGCGCACGTACGTTTTTGTAAATGGAACCTACTCACCGACTTATTTGCACTTGGACAAATATGCAGTTAACATTTGTCCCTTGGGGGCCCAGACAGCCAACGCCAATCATTGCAGGCGTTAAGCGTCTAGATAGTTGTTTTTCATTAGCGTGTTTGTGTTTCGTTTATGGATTTATTGGCATGCAGCGATTTGTTGCACAAACAAGTTGTGCGGTACTTAGCTTTTGCATCAAAAATAGCAATTTTGAAATATTTATGCGAAATTTCGGTTAAAATATTTGGTAGTTCATTAGTGTAGTACAACTGTCTTCATGAGGCTTAAAGTTGTTTCTGCTAAGCTTTCTGACGTAGATTAACTCATCAAGAGTGCATAGCGGAACTTGGTTCAATTTTTGGTGATGAAGCTTCATCAATAAGCAGTGTTGATTGTTAGTAAGGTGAATTCAATCGAGTCCGTAGCTCACTCCAAGACAAATTTCGGACAGATAGTCCAAAATCTTTTGCTGTTCCGGAAACTATAGATGCTGTGCGCAAACTAACATTGCCAGCTTGTCTTGTGACCAAACGCGAGATGGAGACAACTATGGGCATTAGTAAGACTAGTATACATACATATGTACATTCAATACTGTATGAACATTTGACTGTAAGAAAACTTTGTTGACGTTGGTTCCCACACAAGTTGTCACACTCAAAAAAAGTCTCGAGTCGACAGGTCGAGAGATATGTTAAAAAATATGAAAGCGGTGCTTCGAAACACGTCTATGACATCGTAACAGATGATAAATTGAAGTAAGAAGCAGTCGACTGTATTGCTGTTTCAAGATGAGCCGAATCCAACAAAAGTTTTTTTGTGCATGAAGAACTACCAAGCAAATGGTTGCCTGTTTTTTGTATCGGAAAACTGAAGATGTCGCAAGCATACCACTTAAACAACGCAGAACAATAAATTCTAAGTGGTATACAACAAATTATTTACTAGTTGCCCTTCAAGAAGTCATGACAACCAGCCAACAAAGTAGGATTGCTTTTCTCCACGGCAATGCAAGCTCTCACTCATTAACTGAAACAACTACATGTTTGAGCAGTCAAAACATCAATTTGATGACTCATCCACCGTATAGTCTTGACTTGGAACCGTGTGACTTCCTTTTACGAAAATAAAAACAAATATGAACTAATTAGTCAACATTTTTCGACACCTGAAGAGGCGATTAATGCGTTCAGAACGCTTCTTTTGGAGACACCTCAATCAGAGTGGCAAAAGTGCTTCGACAACTAGTTCAAATGCATGCAAAAGTGTATAGATAATGGAGAATATTTTGAAAAACAATAAAGCGTATCTCGTTGATTTAAATTTCTTTTTGTTCTCTAATCCCAAGATATAGAAGGCAACCTACGTATACCCAACATTTAGCTGGTTCACACTACAGATAAAATTGTACTATTTCTAAGCATAGGGTGAGTCACTGTAATAGTTTTTACATCTAGGAGAAGTATGCTTCCATTTTCATTGAAAAGTTTTGTTAAAGATATGTCGTTACTTAATACAAACCAACAAATGAGACACACCGACTGGAGGACCAAAATTGAGATCTCACACCAAAAACTTCAAAGACCAATTAGTAAAAAAAAATTCTTCAATTACGATCGTTCCGTTGAACTCCCAAGCAAACTGGAACTGTGATGATATATTTGAAAGATACTTAAACGTTTGACGATAATATCGATTGAGCTTAAGCAATAATAGTTAGAGGACCAACCACTTCGAAGTATGTAGTTGATTCTTCATTGTTTCATTGACGATCAAAACTTAGACCAGAAATATTTTTCCAGTTATTTATTGATACGAAATCTCACTACAAAATATGAGGTTTTAAAAGATTATATTTCAATAAAGTAGGTTTTGTTTTAATGATAATCCTCATTGTATTGGGTCTATCCATCTGCTTTCCCTGTTTTATAACTACGAGGATCTCCGTTATGATTACCTACTGCTCAAAACTTTTCCGCTAGTTGAGTTTAGCAGAAGAATGGTCCTCGAGAAATTCTAAGTGTTTTTTAACTGAACAACGCACACTGTTTCTTCGTAGAATTCATACATATATAGACTCATTAGTAGCTAATAGGCTCTTTATCAAAAGTCAAGGCTGTCACACTAGTAAAATATCTTCTAATTTGAGATTTTTGCTTGTAACAATCGTCATAAATGAATAGAATATTTCAGAAATTGGTAGCTAGAATAATATGAGAACATGAGAGAGTTTAGAACTTTCAGAGAAAAAAATAAAAAAGATAGAGTAATGGATTTTCAGAACTTAAGACAATAAAATTGGAGTGATTAGAGAGAAAGAAAGAGAAAGATAAAAGTGTGAAGTGTGTGTGGTCAGGGTTTGAGAAATGAGAATGAGAATGAGAATGATGAGAGGGTGAGGGAAAGGGAGATAGATAAAGAGAAAAAAATAGTAGAAGGAGCAAGAAAGCGGAGTGAAGACGGAGATGGAGAATAATATAAAGTAAACGATATTATAGTTTAAAATGGTTACCCGCTGTGTGCCTCCATTTTACCAAAAAACCTACGGTATAGGGCAATACTACAAAGCAATGCTGAGTATTTTAAGCCATGTTCATTTATCTATCAGTTCATCTGACCACCTGTCTGTATATATGTACGTGAACTAGTCACTCAGTTTTTGTGCTACGGATCTGAAATTCTGCGCATGCCCTGTTCTCCTTAAGAAGCCGCTCATTTGATGAAACACCGACATCAAATCATGTGAAGAGTTATCTTCATTCAAGGCAACGGTACAATCCCCGAAGATTATATTCAGACCGGATCACTATAGCATAATGCTGCAAACAAAGTGTCTTAAAAAGAAGATGAAGATCTTTCTACCCCTTTTCATGCTATAAGAAATGCACCCGTGTAGGATAATATAGCTTCGGTTAATGATTTTTCATTTTGTATCTACCTCATTATTTCACCAGAAAGACCATGATATGAAATCAGTGCGCTTTAAAGCATCTGCGGAAGCTGCAATTTTTAGTTAATATATAACTATTTATAACTGCTTTTTGCCAAAGTGAATATTTAAGCTGTTTTCTGTACATACAAGTCATATAATAGTCACTACCACATAATTTCAATTAATAAGTTGTGAATATGAATATTAACTCACTTACTTTATCATGTGCGGCCACGAGTTATTCAACTTGTTCCCTCAAAGTTATAACTCCAAAAAATATGCTAGTAATTTTTCAACAATTTAACTGAGATTACAGTGATATTACAGCAAAGCAAATAGAGATTTATGTTGCATGCGAGTGGCATTCGTTTGCATAGCACAACATGTAGAGTCACTAACCAAATCCGCACTGCCGCAGCGGAGCAAAGGATAAACAATTTGATGAATGTGTCCACTGGCTGACCCTTAACATGCCATAAATGAAGTTGCGACGGCGCTACGTGGTAGTCAAGTGTATATATGTACATTACATATATGTATGTTTTATGCATGTTAGTTATGTCTATGCATCCATGTGCTGCTCCTTCCCATTTAGGTGTCACATTCACGCCCACTCAGCCACACAGTAGCCATAATTATTTTGTACGCTTGCACGCCTCCGCCTACTTTTGACGCTATTCATGAGGGCTTATCTCACATAATATATGTATACAACTGTATATATCTACTTATACATGTATATATATATACATATGTATATAACAATTATGCGTGCATATGGAAGTGCTGTGAGTATGGCAGAAGCTTGAAAGTTGCAAGCAAAAAAATATGTTTATGTGAAGTCCTTTGGGTAAGTTCAGAAGCTGTGTATACATAGATGTATATTTGTATGTCTATGTATGCCTATACATAAGCTCGCGCTCATCCTCAAGTGCCGTAGCATACCTCATTTATTTACCTTGCGTTCCGGCTGGTCGACTCACAGCTGCGCGTTCACCATGCGGCATATATGTACGTATGTATAAGCCCCCTTTTGTCCTCACATAAGTCATACAACCGTGCCACGCAGCTTGTTGGCTACTAGTGTTTACAGCATCAACAGTATTCATATTTCAGAAACGCAGCTTATCTGCCTGCAATTGTTGCTGCCGCTGTTGACCGCATGGAGGCGCCGATGCGTGTGTGTGTATGGTGGGATAGGTCAAATGGACAGGTCGTGCTGTCACTAGTTGGCAGCTAGTGGCCACTGGCCGCTGTGTGCGCTGGCAGTCAAGATATGTCAGCACGCACAGATGGCTGCCACAGATTGTGACCGAGTTGTTGCTTTGTTTTCACTTATGCGGACTGAATGTGGCGGCTGAGAGGACTATGCTTTGTGTGAGTATGTATACGTGGTTGTATGGAATTTAAAGAGTTCTGGATCGTTTGGCTGGATTTATGAAGTTAATAAATGATAGTGACGATTTAAATAAATGTATGTAAACCATGAAGTTGGTAAGCCTCTGAACGAAATGTCGGAGGCGCAATGAAGTGCTCCATATATACACGAGCTAGTTCCTCAGTATTTGAGGAAGTATTCTGAAATTTTGCAGTTGTTCTTTTCTCCCCAAGAAGCTGCTCATTTGTTCGAACTGCCGCTATCGGATAACTATAGCAAGTAGCTGTCATATAAACTGATCAATACAAATCAAATTCTTGTATGGAAAACTTTTTTATTTGACGAGATATCTTCACGAGATTTGGCAAGAATTATTTTCTAAGACAACAGTATTATCGCAGCAGAAATTGTTCAGATCGGACCACTTTAGCATATAGCTGCCATACAAACTGACCAATCCAAACCAAGTTCTTGTATGGGAAACCTTTTTATTTGACAAGATATCTGCATAAAATTTTTCACAGATCCTTATCGAAAGCAGCGCTACAGTCCCCGAACAAATTGTTCAGATCGGACCACTTTAGCATATAGCTGCCATACAAACTGACCAATCCAAACCAAGTTCTTGTATGGGAAACCTTTTTATTTGACAAGATATCTGCATAAAATTTGTCACAGATCCTTATCGAAAGCAGCGCTACAGTCCCCGAACAAATTGTTCAGATCGGACCACTTTAGCATATAGCTGCCATACAAACTGACCGCTACAAATCAAGATAAAGAGCGTTTCATACCGTGTGTTGCTATAAAAAATGCACTTGTGAAGGGTATTAACGATTCGGTGCATTTTTGTATGTAATCCAACAACAATTTTTTTAAACATGTTTACAAATTTTTGATTTTAAGATTTTACAATGCAAGTTGTGAATCCACTAATTATCAACTTTTCTAAAAATACTTCTCTTGCATTTCTGAATTTTGCAATACATTTCAATGCGAAACGCCCTAAACCACATGCTTACTTACGTACCCGCACACACACAACTACAGATTTAAGAAATATTCACACACAAAACTATTACCTTATATTCAAATGTTGCTCATACGCCACCGCGCACCGCCACTGGTCTCCCCACACACACACACATTTAGGCACGCAAAACTAAGCCACTGTATACTGAAACATTATAGTAAAAAACTCCATTTAAACATTTTAATTACTCTGCCACATGGTAACTGCTACCCTTGCATGCTGAATTATCACTATAACAACTACAACAACAGCAACACAAATAAATAACTTAACAGTTAGTGCGTCAAGCGGCAGTTGACTGTTAGCTGGAGGCTGTCGGCATGTGCGCTGCCACATGTGCTACCGTTTGTGGCACGTACCATTATGCCGCTGCTCATGTGTGCAACTTTTAAAACAATTATGTTGAGGTGCGCGTAATTCACACTTTTTCACTTTTCGCTTTCCGCTTGCCGCTTGTGCTTGCGTTTTGTGTCATAACATTTTCACCGTTTCACGCAAATAGTTTGACGCCAATTATTTTTCACTTTTACGCAATTTTAATTTGTTTGCAGTGTGATCATTATAGTTTTGCTTTCAGAGATTTTGTGGCAAGCAAAGTAGTTGATAGCTTTAACCTTCTGGCGAGAAAAGTTTTTAATTATTTCACGCAGAAAACTTTTATTATAATTAGTATGGAGATTGTTTGTAAAATGAATTTTTTGTATTGCGAGAATGGGCGTGGATATAGTGAATCACTCTATTTCGGAGTTAGGATCCATCGAAATCACGATTGCAGCGTATTTGTGTCTTCTGAAGTTTCTACTAAGCTTTGAAAGTCTTTCTGAACTAACTATGTTCCAACCAGTACTATAGATCTGAACTAATCATATAGCGGATCTACAGATCTTTACTGGTTTACATATCTTCAGTCCATCCGTTTTTACTGAACCTGTCTTAACTGAAGTCTTCTTTCTGCTTTCCACTTTCTTTGAGTTTTGATTATGAGCCGGGTTATAAAACTCTTCTGTCCTAGGTATAATTAAATTTTTCCTTAAAAATCCCAAAATTTCATTACATGATGATTGTTGTTATCACTTAAATTATCAAAAAATTCCTTCTATAATTCAACTTGGAAATTTTTATTCGAAGAGTATTTAATATGACTTCGAAGGTGGAATTTTTCTCAGTAACCCTTGCTATGTACTATTTGTCACATTTTACTAAGATGAACCGTACCTCAGATTCTTTAAAGTTATTCTTTGTTATGTCGTTATGCTCAAACTTTCAAAGCCAACAAACTGGTGCTTAGTACGCTGCAGTGTGAATGCTAAAGTCATTATGGACTGGCATCTAAAACAAAATATGCAAATTTAAGGATCGTTTGATTATACTGAGAAATTGCTATTCGAACTTCTTTATGGTCGGGCAACGTAACGTCAGCTCTGTCGTCATCGATTGGGGGAATCAGATTCACCATCGCCTGGTATTATGCTTTCACTGCCATTCAGCAGGCCGGAGAATTATTCCCTCCATAATATCATTATGTTCAGGGCATCGGTTACTAGTTCACTTCTGGGGGTTCTACAAGAGTATGCTCCAGTCTTGAAACCTTCTGTTAGTCGCCGCATTTTTTCGTTGAATTTTCGAGCAATACCCCTGTCGGCTAGTTTGTCAAGCTCTTCGTACTCACGCATTTCGACCTCTCTTTTTTTTGTCTGCAAAAGCGTCCCGCTTCCCTCTTCAAGGGCGAGGCAGGCAGTCTGTTTTCTCTCCACTGCGGCACGACACGCCTCATCTTACCAGCTGTTCGTTTTGCCTTTTCCGAAAAGCAATGGTTTCGTTTGCAGCTGTACGTAAGGAGCTTGAAATGCCATCCCAAAGTTTTCTTATTCCGGTTTGAATTAATAGTTGATGTGCGTGCTTTGCTGTACGGAGGTGGGCGCATATCTTCGCTACAATAAAATGGTGGTTCAAGTTGATGTTAGGTTCCGAACTTTTCGAGCCGCAGACAGCCAGGTAACTTGTTGAATTTTCTTGTGCTGGAATCTAGTACTAAAGACAAGCGTATTTCGTGCCCATGCGAAGTCGACTGATCGACTTCAACCCATTTGGAGAGCTTTTGCCAAGGAGGGTGAATTGTCTTAAGTGTTGTACCAAAGATGCCTTCTTTGTCCATAAAGTTAAAATCACCAAGCACGATTTTGATATCTTCGCAGGGGCAGCTCTCATAGGTGCGCTCCAAGCGCTCATAGAAAGCGTCCTTGGTCAACATCGTCCTTCTTTTCTGTCGGGGCGTGGGCGCATATTAGCGATATGTTGAAGAACTTCGCATTGATATGGTTTAAGGCTAGATGATTATCCTCCAGGGTGAATGAGAGTGCTCGGCGACGGAGTCTCTCATCAACCATGAATCCCACATCGCATTTGCGCTCCTTAAATGGCCACTGTAGTTAATGCCACAAGGCCTTTTTCGTTTCAGTCTTTGTCCTGTCCATCGCACTTCTTGGACGACGGTGATGTCAGCCTTTATTTTTAGGAAGACATCTTCCAGCAGGGGCACCTTGCAAGTTAAGGGACTGGACATTCCAGGTGCATGCTCTTAAATCTTATTCCTTAATACGTTTGCATTGGTCGTCATCAAAAGGGAAGTCTCTCATCCGAGGCTGCTGTGTCTTTTTCGTTGAGATGTTTTTTAAGCGGCGGATCCCTGCTATCGATTTTTTTGCCAGCGAGATTGATTCTAGCTTTAGTTACTAAAACTAGCATTGCTAGTTTTTACATCGTACACATCCACAGGATGAATCGTAAGCTGAAAACGGGTTAGAAGGCGAGTCTGAAATCATAGTAAGAGTCTGGGCTATTAATGCTTAGCAGAGAACGCCAATCCACCAAGTCTAAGAATGTAATAAGTATTAGCAGAAAAGTCTATTATGCTTTAAATGATGGCAGGACTCTCCATTTGTTCAAAAATTTTGAGACGCGAAATACAAGAGTGTTGCCATAGTTATATAATAGCTGCCACAAATTTTTTTTTGCCACAATTTTACTCCTAATATTCTAAATCACAACTAAAACCAGCTGAAATTAACGCTTACATACCTATCGCCTTTCAAATGTGTCCCCTTTGAACCCTACTGAAATGATTTAAACCGAAAATGGCAACTCGCCTGTCGGCACTTCATCAACGGCGAACTAAAATCTAACAACAATGGCGACATAAGCCTACAATAGAAAGCGAAAATCGCAGTGTGGCTGCAAAAACAAGAACAAAACATGCAACATAATTGAAAAACAGTGGCAAGCAGCCTACTTTACAGCCTGTTGTAGGCATTTTAGGCAGACGCTGGCAGCAAGCATGCTTGCCGCATATATAATACAGCGACTGACAGGCGCAATGACATTACAATTTGTTGTTGCTACCAATGTGAACTGCACACACAATGCGCTAAGCAGCAGTAAACTTGCAAACAAGCAACATTGCCACATAGCAGCACGCATTCTTTATGCCACCGCCGAATGCAATGGCGAAGCTTAGTGCCACATAAATACAATAGTGTTGCAGGCACTCAAACATAAATACTATATATACATGTGTGTGTGTGTGGAAGCATGCATAAACGCTGGCAACAAACAATCGTCATGCATTCCTGCTTGCGCTTGCGCATGTGGCACGTTTGCGCCGACAGTTGCGGCAACTGCCTGCAATTATCTTTGTGTGCTTATATGTTCTATAAGCAGTGTCTTTGACCACAAAATAAGAGCAGCATTGAGTACATACCCTCTTTGTTGTTGTTTTGTGTTGCTCATTTCGTTTGCTCCGCTTGCTGCTGTTGCACTCTTCGCCAGCTGACAGCCGCCTGCTGTGCTCATCGCAATTGTCACAAAAGCTGCCGCAGCGTCAACTGTCAGCCAACTGTGTATTTGTTTTCGTGTGTATGCCGACAGTTGCATGCATCCGCTTACACTTCCTTCCGCCCACCGCCCAGTCGCGCAATCCTGTCTTCTGTGCTCATCCCTGCAACATTCAGACGCCTATCAAGCCACTCTTATCTCTTCAATTCCAATTCAAAATGTCTATAACGAGTTTTTCGCCAGCCTTAACTGGCTTGCTGGCCGCATGAGCCATAGTTTGTTGCATAGCTGGCTAACTGGTTGCATGGTTTATCGCATGGTTGGCACTGTTGGCTCATCAATTGCTTGATTGTGGCAATGACTGTGGCATGTTGCAAGCAGAATTTCATTTGATATTGATTTTTATTGAGTTTTGTGTAATATATATCTATAAAAAGATATATATTAAGTATACATATATACATACATATATATAAATATATGTATACGAGTACAAACTTCCTCCGCTCGTTCTTTATATTTTTCCATTTTCAGTGTCCTTCTTCTAAAAATAGCGCTCAGCTGTGTTTGTCATATTCGTATATTAAGTGTCTCATGTGAAAAAGAGCAGGTGTCTTTGGGATTTCAAAGTAGATTCAATCAAAAATTTGCATTTGATCTGGCAGAAAAGAGAAGCGAATGATTAATTGGATGCGGAATAATAAAATTGTACTTTGGATCAGTTTTTTAAGATTTTTTTGTAATTTTATTTACTTCAATGAAGTACCAAAAAGCGTTTAGCTTCGCTAGATTTATACCTTATTGTCAATATTTAAGGTATCGAGCTGCGAGATATAAATACTGAAAGGATAGACTTGAAGAGTTATAAGCACTTTCGGAAATTGAGCTGACTTCTTGGCTGATCCATTTCGAGGATTCCTCTTCTTTTAAGAAAAAACACAGAAACTCCAAATTTCATTGAAAATTTTTATTATCATTCTTTGGAATTTATTTTTTGAAGATTATCTCTTTGAAATGTTGGCCGCAGCTACGTCTCAGATGGTTCATCCGTTGAGTTTAATTTTCGATGACTCGTTCGATCATTTCGATTGGTAACTGGCGAATGATACGCGTGATTTTTTGCTACGAGGCCTGAGTCGAAGTGAGATTGTCTGCATAGACTTTATATTTTATATTTTTCATAGAAAAAGGTCTAACACTGTAATATCACATGAGCTTGGTTGCTTATCGATCGTCCCAAAACGTGAAATTATCTGCTCATCGAAGTGTTCTCTCAATAAATCCATTGATTGATGCGATGTGTGGGAAGTGGCGCCGTCTTTTAGTAACCAAATGTCGCCGAGATCACGATCTTCAATTTCAGACATCAAATAGTTGGTTATCATGGCGCGATAATGGTCACCATTGACGTTGGATATTCTTGGAAGTTTTCAAGAGCTCATAGAGAGAAGCATTGTCACTTGGGAAAATCGAGCGGCGTCAGTTCTTGCACAATCTGTGTTTTGTACGTTTAAGATATCGACGCAAAATGCGCCAAGTCGTTCCATCCGTCAGTTCCGCTTACAGTTCGTCAAGGTCTTTCCTCGCTGAAAACAGTATCAAGTTATTTCACCATCAGACACGTTAGCTGCAAAACCGATGAGCTGGACAGAGTAGACACGGTTGCCCACTTCACATCGAAATGGGGTACCGAGTTGGATTTCCATTGGCGTCTTGCGTTGTAGCAATCGACCAATGGACCTCGCGTGCGTTTGTTTAGTGAACAGCTCCTAAAAAATAGTTCTGGCCTAGAGTAGAACGTAGGGGATTTACTCAATTACTTGCTCTTAACAAACTTCATCTTGCCACAATCATAGAGGTTCTTACTGGAAGACTGAGGTTGACACATCTCGGCAGTTACCTTCTTGCTCTCAGCGAACCAGGAGTAATAACGGAAACTGGCGGTCTCTACAAATTTGTGATATACTCAAAGCGCTTTTTCGATTTGTTTGGATCTTATGATGTATTATATAGAAGTTTTAGGTGCCACAACGAACAGGCGTTCTACTCTGTCCAACTGAGATCCCTGTTAGGATCGATCTCTTAAACTAACGTAATCTGGTTGCAAACCCCAGTTTGTCAAACGGTTTTACTAACTGGAGAAATAACCCCGTTAGCGTGAGCCAGTCACTATCCCTTCGTGCAACTATTCTGAACGACAGAACAAATCTCTTAACAACTAGCATGAAATATATTTTTAAAGTATTTTTCATGACATTTGCTTGAAATACTTTCGCCAGCCTTCACCGATTTGCACCGCATGCCTCTACCAATTCCTCGCCTTCATTTTTACAAAATTCTAGCTTAGTCTCAATACCACTGGGACTCTATTCCTATTTATTAGTTGCATGTACGGAGCTTTATTGTATGCGCACAATACCGGTTTTGTTGCATATCTTATAATATACGCTTTGTTGTTTTTGTCATTTATACATTGACGCATTCTTCATTGCAACACAATGGAAATCTCAAATGTCTTCTTCCACGACTTCGTCTGCTTCTTTTACTTCTGCAACTTCATGCCAATCGATAGCATTGTGTTGCATGCGAATCGATTGAGTCGCCGCTGTGAGATGTTGCCACTCGGATGAGGTTTCATACTTACAGACATACTTAGAAATTTATTTATAAATCAAGACAGTCGCTACCCGTACGGTGGCCAATAGCAAACGTGCTATGAACTATGAGTACTTTAATGTCATGTGATGGCGCGATCTTTAAGCGCAACTTGCAACCGCGTTGGCAATGTGGTGTTTTTTATACCTTCAACAGGCTACTTTAAGTTTGTCACGATGTTTGTAACACCGAATAGGAAACGTCGGAGAACCTATGAAGTACATTATAGCATATTTAAATGATCAGCGCGTTGAACTGAGTCGATTTAACTGACCAATCCAACTCAAGTTTTTGCATAGAATACTTGTTTATATGACAAGGTATCTTCACGAAACTTGTCATGAGTTAATATCCAAATCATTGCTTCAATTTCCGAAGAAATTGTTTAGATCGAACAACTATAGCTTATAGCTGTAATACAAACTGACCAATCCAACGCAAGTGCTTGTATGAAAACCTTTTTTTTGACAAGGTATCTTCATATATAATAGATTATTATCTCAGCCTCCGAACATATTGTTCAGATCGGAAGACTATAGCATATAGCTGCAACTTTACCTTACCATTCAAAATTAAGAAAAGAAAGGTGAAGGGTATTTCTCATCTCGGCTGGTGGCGTATTTTTAGTTTTCAGCTGATTTTGTAAGCAGTCATTAGTTCGCTGTCAGTCTCCCCAGAGATTTCGTGTCTCTTTGCCAAGACACACTCCAGCGGCTGTGAAACTGTTGCGCGCATTTATTACATCTTTTAGTTTCACATGAATTTCAGCAAACGAATTAAAAATGCACGTTCCTCATTTCATAACAAATTTACCAAAAATTAAAATATAATAAAATATATAACAAGTACAACTTTAGTGCCGCCGCCATAAAGCCGGTAAGTGGCTACCCACAAAAGCGCTTGTAGTGCGGCAATTATCAGCAATAAAAGTTATGTGAAAATGCCATAAAAGATCGCGCATAAAACTCTCGGTTTCGTAATATTTTCGCATTCATGTCGAGATTGTAAGCCAAAGACACTTTATTTTCTTGTCTTAAAGAGTACAACAAGTCGTTTTTAATATCCACAATTTTTGCATTACACTTTTTGCCATCACTGTCACTTTACAACACCGCTTGCTGTTAGTATCTATTGTAAAATTTTATTTCGCCATTTAAGTATTTCAAAGAATACATTTGAGTTTTTAGTATCGCTTTCTGAGTTTATTTTGCGCGATCGTAAAAAGATACAGTGAACAAGCAGGCATTACGGGGCTTATTACAAAACAACGAAGAAAACAATGTAGATTTGATATTCAAGCGGAGTGTGAAATCCATTAAAGCAGGACTTGATTAGAATGTGTGATTGCTTTGTATTCATTCTGCATGGTATTTGAAATGGTTAGAGTGATTGTAAAATAGTTAGATCCAATTTTCCATACACTTCTTATAAACCTCGGCTGGGATGACCATCAATGGTTTCAGCGAATTTGGTTTATTCCAGTTTCGGCTCATTTTTAAAACGCTATTCGCTAGTTCGCTACAGTGTTGAACAGTTTCGACGTTATATTCATAAATCCACTTTTAGTCGCCAATAAAGCTGCGTTTGATGATCTAGAAGGACCCTATCGAGCATGTTTTTTAGAAGTTTTAGCAAAAGATTCAAGGCTTTTGGTGTGAGTCTAGCATCATACCCAAAACATCAACCAAAATGTGTTCAGTTCATCCGGAAGAAATGTTCAGTTGCTCTGCTATATCTTTGATGCCAACACGATGATGGTATTCTTTCATGGGTCAACGATTTACGTATCAGTTAGTGCTAAACGCAAAATCGTAAACCTAATTTGTCCGTAAAGTAGTAGGACTGATTTTCTTCCGCCGCGACTGTACTTCAGATCTTGATCTTCCACAAATCAACGATTTACGCATCAGTTAGTGACCGACGCGGAACCGTAGACAGAATTAGCTGATACGGCCTATCTTATGAGAACACAATGTAAATTAACACTTCATCACAGCTTCTACTGTTCCACTGTCGGCTTCTGTGTAGGTCGAAAATTGAATTTTTCTCGAAGAAACTAGTCAGCTGATTGCTCGCTTACAACACAGGGTTGCCAGTACCGATATTTTGTAGTCGGAAACTATTATTAGTTAGACTATTTTTCATAGTTGGATTTTAGTTTTGATCTTTTACATTATGAGAAATTATGGCTGTAAAGTTATGTGTGTAAAACTATCTATTCAAATCTACGAGTATAGATATCAAATGTGAATAAAAGAGAACCACGGATTTCTACGTTTATACTACTGGCATAACTTTTGACAAATTTCGTCGGACAGTAAATACGAAAGAGCGGCACCCCAGTCACTAACTTAAGCAATAGGTTTTTAAGGCGGTTTTGTGAGAAGCTATAGCGCATTTGTATGTCGACTATATTGCCTTCTATTCTTTATAGGTTGAGAACTATAGGCTCACTTGTTTCCTTCTGTACATATCTCGATCTAATGAATTGTGTTCGTTAATGTCGATACTTTTTTCTATGTAAGAACTACTTTTTGCAGCTAAATATCAAACTATCTGAAAGAATATACCAGTTTATAACTTGAATATTTACTAAAAACAAAGTAAAATCAGGAAGCACTTCCTGTGAATATTGAAAGGGTTTTGAACTAGTAAAATACTGCTAGGTTCTGATCGAAAGTTAAGCAGAAAACAGATCGTCTACTAGTTGGTTTTATTTACAATTCTTGATAGGGAGGCATATTTCAAGAGGCTATGTATCTCCTTGATAATCACACAATAATCAATGAATTCGAAAAGACTTATTGATCGAATATTCTGCCTCAGTCAACTATCATAATTCAATAAAGTTAACCGACATTTCTAAACACTCATTAGTTTTCATGCCATAAATACATATGATAAGAAATCTTGTCTGAAAAGTCTTAATGTTAAGCCTTAAATAGCAAATCTGAATCATATAAATAATAAACAAAATTTCCAAATTCATAAATTCCCAGTAAGCTCCTTAAAATAACAATATTACTTTATGAAATTTTTAAAATTGTAAAATTGTAAAGGTATTTATAAATAGTAGTATTTGACAACATTTAGGTTAGGTTTTTTCAGGAAAAATATATTTCTTTGCTAACACCACTTATGGATTTACTAAATGCCTGGTTTACAACAAAATACACGTATTTAACTGGTGATTAAGTAGCTTAATTGTCGGCGCTTCTGGCATTGAAGACGCTAACCAGTTATGCGCCTGAGTGACCATTGACAGAAAAAGAAATTTCACTTGTCATTGCTTCAGCACACCAACTGCTTAGCTAAACATTCTAAAGTGACACTAACAGTCCGAGAATTTTTTGGTAATTAATATGTCAACATACCGGTATTTACACCGTACTACTGGCAAGCTTAGGAAACAGAGAAAGCCGCTGATGAAGTAATTGGCTTTAGAGAAAGTAGCTAATGAGAGAAAGATGTTTCAGTCAAATCAGATATTGGGTGAAAAGCAACGGTGGAAGCAGTAAAAAAGCTGATCTTCAAGATTGAAGTTCATGAAGGGCCAGATTTGTTGGAGTCAAACTTTGATAATTTTTGAATCATTAGACTGCACTTATAGGTATATACTATAAGTAGTACAATTATTTGTATGTATGCCATTTTCAAGGTCCAACTTCTGAGACTCAACCAAACTCACATTTCAGAGTTTGAGATGATTTTACTTTAAGCCAATTCAAAGTAAATCAAAGTATTTAACGATGGAATCGATAATTTTATAATAGTCCGAAAGTGTAAACGATATTTCCACCGAGTGCCAAGCCGTCATCTATAATTGGCTTTCACAGTTCCAGACAAGAACAAGCACTTGCAGCGCTCAAAAGAGCTGGCAATTGCATTTGATGCACCACCAGAGTGGCGTGCAACTCGTCGGGTGCGTGTCAAAATTGACAAGCGTTAAATGTGACTACTCCTTCTGAAGTGTGGCTTGTCATGATTGCTGATGTCTCTGGTGTTGGACGATGTTATCGTAGATTATATGCCGGCACACACACTCTCATATATGCAAACAGATATATGTTCCAATTGGCTTGTGTCATTAGGCTTGCGCCCGTATTTATTTGCTTGACAGTTGAATTGTCACATTTGAAGTGTTGGATATCGAGTGCTTCACTGATAACGTTGACAGTTAGGTAAATATTTATTTGCGCCACAAGTTAGCGTACAGTCGTAGTATTCATATACTCGTAGAACAGAGAGACAGAGAGAGATAGACTCGAGTGTAAATTTATAGTTTGAAGTTTACTGTGTAAGCAGAAAGGTATCAACTAAATAAATATTACTTTATATTCAGCAAATAATGCATAAAATTAAATACATTTATGTCTCTGTTAGTTGGTAAACACAAATATATAAATTTCTACAATGACAACAATAAACTTACAATATGTGTAAAATTTCATAGCGCAAGTGAAGCTTCATGCGATTGCAACACTGTGCTTGTGACTTCTATGTGCTGGCTTGCTATGCTATGCTATGTAAGTGCTCCATTTCGAGTGAAAGTAAATATTTGCTTTAACACATTGAGCAAATAGCAGCACCGGCGGCGTTTGTGCTCGACTATGATTGTTGTTGTTATCAACAAAATATTTCTATAAATACATACATATACATAGAAATATTTTGTTGTTGCCATAGAGAAGTGTAAGAAGCATAATAGTTATAAAATCAATTTTATTTTAAAACTTCTATTAAAGGAGTCTCCTCTGGCAAAAATGGCGATTTTTATTTACAAAAGCTCAACTGATCTCAAAAGTTTTAAGAACTTAAATTTGTTTTGAATTTTTTTTTCTGAAAATAATTAAAACAGGCAAAAAGTTAAATTTTGCTGCGTTGAAGTTATAATATTTCAGAATTTACAAATATCAGTTCTGTTTGTATGGCAGCTATATGCTATAGTTGTCCGATCTTAATAATTTCTTCGGACATTATAACGTTGACTGGGATAATAATCCGTGCAAAATTTCGTGAAAATATTTCGTCAAATGAAGAAGTTTTCCATACAAGCACTGATTTTGATCGTTCAATTTGTATGGCAGCTATACGCTATAGTAATCGGTTATGTACTATATGATCGGAGATAGTAGCCTTGTCTTGTACAATAATGTGTGCCGAATTTCATGAAGATATCTCGTCAAATAAAAAAGTTTCCATATAGAAACTTGATTTTGATTGGTCAATTTGTACTGCAACTATATGCTATAGAAATTCCAACTGAACAATTTCCTTGGAGATTACACCATTGCCTTAGACAGTAACTCATGCCAAATTTCGTGAAGATATCTCGTCAATTGTAGAAGTTTTTCCTACAAGCACTTGACTCCGATCGTTCAGTTTGTATGACAGCTGTATGGTATAGTGGTCCGATATCGGCGGTTCCAAGCAATGAGTATCTTCTTGGAGAGAAAAGAACAGTTGCCGAATTTAAGAACGATCTTTCAAAAACTGAGGGGAAAAGCCGTTTATAAACAACGAGCAGACCGATCGACATGGTTAAATTGACTCAGCTCGTTAGCTCACATTTTATGGAATCTCCGACGTTTCGTTCTGAATATTACAAATTTCGTGCCAAACTAAATAAATATATGAAGTTTGAATCCTATTTGCATACTTTTTGACTATCCCGATTTCAAGAGACTAAGGTTAAAAAACCTAGGCTGTCAAACCTTCGACCAGACTTTCAACTTTTCATAACCTTTATGACCAACGATGTACACCAAAAGATTAGCGAAACCCAAAGGCCGAAACTTTTGTATTTAAGGTTATTTTTTCTTCAAGATAACGATCCTAGGAATGAGCAGCTGCTTGGATTTGCTTAAAAGCTATAATATATGGGTACAATTTAGACGTATTTAAAACTTTATGTCTTATAATGTCAAACGATCTTGAATCGTACCTTGACTTAAGAGTTGAACGCCGGTTTATCCAAACAAGTTTTATACCCTTAGGCACTTTTTGGTTTTATATTATTATATTATATATCAATAAGTCAATCAATTTCCAGTTAAAGATCTATGATACAATATAGAATCTTGTATTTATGTTTGGTGCATAGACGAAGCGTTCCTTATTAGAAAATATTAGTCTGTCGTCAAGCAATGTCCGTTAAATTCGGTATACTACAAAGCCTATAATATTCAATCCGATACTTCCTTCCTTTATTGAAAATAATCCAAAGCCTCTTTCTTTCCCTCTAAATACTATGTTTCACTCTCTCAGAGAGTACATGTTACCAGTACAGCTATTTAAGTCTCTCTCTGTTTCTCTAGATAATATTTCATATTTACATATATATTTCCCCGTTAATTTTGTTCAGTACACTTCAATTCCTCAGAGTACAGCAGTTATCTTCGAAAAATGCACAAAGGCCACTTCAGGTGCTTCCATTCGAAACATTTCTTCGATTCTATGCCGCAACTTCTTTGATAACATTTTCAACAGTCTCAAGCGATTGCATTTTTATAAAATGTCATCTAATTTCACTGGTGAATGTCACACCATTTTTGTCGTATATAACCATAATATCGCCGCTTCAAACTGTCAATTGCATGCAGCAAGTCAAGTCATCAAATCGCTTCAGTGTGCAGTCATGCAACGCTCGATTGTCACTCATTCGGTTAGCCTATCAACAACTGCTGCTGTCGCCATCAAATACTACGCTGTCACCTCTTAAGCAAACAAGCATACGCAGCGAACAAAAACAAAATCCGTAGTTGCAATAAAACTTTTATCTGTCGCCAACAAATCGCCTGCAGCAACAGCGGAATCTTAAATACACAAATATAGTCAATTCACGCATTGACGGATGGCTTTCCCCCACCCCGCTATGCTATATGTGGCTTCCAACTTGGCGGCGACAAAGCATTCCTGACAATGTCAATAGTTGTTTCATGCCCCAATGGGGTAGCCAACGTCGTTATTTTGCTACGCTCATATTTTTTTCAGAATTTTTCTAGCTTTTTCTTGCATTGTATTTCCTGTTGTCATTCACGAGATGCGAAGAATTTAGCAGAATATATATAAATATATGTATATATTTTATAGATGCGCTGGAAATATGTAGAAGCTCTGCTACATTCCTACTTTCACTATTGTAATTATCTTCTAGCGATATTAAAGTGTCGAAGAAATATAATATTTCATTGAGAAGCCCTCTATAAAAACTTGCACGAGTCTATAGAGCTCCAGCTGCCCTATAATACATTTATATATGCACGACTACGTATCCATTCAGAAAAGTGCACAAATTGTATCTGCTGTTTCCAAAATCGGTTCTGAGATTCCTAAAGACCCTTGTCACTTAAAGAAGCGCTTTGAGTAAAAATACTTATATATATTTCCTATAAAGAAAGAAAAAAAGAGTACTACTTAGTTCTGTTAGGAACTTTCCTTGACTACTTACTTCTAAAGCTGGAGATGAAACAATACAGAAATAATTATAATTGGAGCGGCCAATATTATATTGAAAATAAGTTACCCTAGGGATGAATCACCTTTCCTTGGTTAAACTACTGGAAAAAACAGTAAGGTTCCGAAAGACCAACAATGGAAGCTCTTCCGTCTAAGGGTGGAACGAGATATAATATGAAATATTTTAGGGATAGCTAAGCTATCCCATATTCAAGTGCTAATTGTTTTTCTTTATTCTTAAGCGTTTCAACTTAATCGATGTTTAATTTCACATCTTTCTTATTTCTCTCTTTCCAGGCGACATACTCTCCGGCGTTTGTTTCGTCGGTCAACTGGATACACACTCACTCGGCGTCTTCCTCATACTACCGCTCTGTATTTATCTCTCCATCGGCGCACTCTTTTTACTCGCCGGCTTTGTATCGCTCTTTCGCATACGTACCGTTATGAAGACAGATGGCAAGCGTACGGATAAATTGGAGCGTCTCATGATGCGTATCGGTTTTTTTTCAGGACTTTTCATATTGCCGGCGCTCGGTTTTCTCGGCTGTCTCTTCTATGAGTATTATAACTTCGACGAATGGATGATACAATGGCATCGCGATATTTGCAAACCCTTCTCCATACCATGTCCGCAGTTGCGCCAGGATGGTTTGGAATCGCGGCCCATCTTCCAGATTTATATGGCCAAATATTTGTGTTCAATGTTGGTGGGCGTTACGTCGAGCGTGTGGTTGTATTCGGGTAAGACGATGGTGAGTTGGCGTAACTTCGTCGAGCGGCTGCAGGGGAAGGATCCGCGTACGCGTGCTCAGGCTTATGTTTAGTTTAGTTTAATTATTGATATCGTCAACATTATTATTAAGGCATGTAAGAGAGTGTGTGTGCTTGCAAATTTCTCTTTGCAGTTGTTGCGTGAGTGAGTGTAATATGTGTTTGAGTTATTTTTTTGAACTTTTTTTTATTTTTGAGCATATTTTGTAAAATATTTCATTAAAAATGTTAGTGTAGTATCCCAAGTCTCCTAAAAATTACTTAACACATATAGATATATAAAGCCTTGTTGTTTATACCAACTGCTCAATAGCTTATTTGCACTCAAGTGAATTGAGTGAAAGCCAAAATGTTAGGTTATATGACAATTAAAACTACTTAAGAAATGAGATTATTAAGTAATATTGCTGCTTATGCTTGTATGTGTGTGTTTGATAAATTTTTGTATTGAGTGTTATTTATGCAGGTGTGTGCTATTTGTAATAATTATTTGAGTTTGTAATATAGTTGAGTGTTTTAGCCATTTTTCTGAAACTTTTGAGTGCAAATGTTAAAAAAGTATAGTGTGTTAAAAAGCTCAGCGATTTCCAAATTTTATAAAAAATATGAAAAAGTAATCAAAATTAATTTTTAAGTCAAATTTTTGTGTCTAAGTGCTTCAATTGTACGTATTATTAATATAATGTATTTTACTTTTGATTTTGATTGTGTAAAAACTTAACGGATATATTTAGTTTGTAGTTGTAAAAGCTTTACATGTGCCCTAAACATAGTTGTAAAGAAGTTAACTTTTAATATATTATTCCACAGACAGAGAGAGAAGGCAGCTGAGAAGTTCGAAACATACAAAAATTTGGAAAATTGGCAACATAGCCAAGTGCAAATTGAAAAGCGTTTAAATTATAAAAGGTCTTTATACATTTTCGGCAAGAAATTTATTTTTCTTATTTCCACGTATATGTTATTCCAGATATTTTATTCTTATTTCCACCTATATGTGATCGAGAGCCTAAATAGCGCACCTGTCGGAATTGCCGGCATAGAAAATTGTAATGTAAGAAGCAATAGGCTCTTTTAAGAGACCCTAGGCGAGCATTATGAGCACTCCATTTGTCAGATAACACCAAAATGATTAAGAAAAGCGTAATTAGTAATATGACTTTTTGCAGAAATAACTTTCAATACTGTGTTTCACAAGTTCATAAAAGTCAATAAGCTCTTTGAAGGGACTCAAATAAATTTTACATATCTCCATTTGACAGATAACCAAAAGTATAAGTATTCTAATTTTTTTAAGAAATAATTTTCAATACTGTGTTTCACAGGTTCATAAAAATCAGTTGACTTTTCGAAGGGAATCAAAGGGATTTTAGATTACTCTATTTGTCAGATAACACCAAAATAGCTACAAAATTATATATACTTATATATATAATAAGTATTATTCCAATTTCTTCAAGAAATAACTTTCAATACTCTGTTTCACAAGTTCATAAAAATCAATAGACTTTTCTGTTAGACTCAAAGAGATTTTAAATCGCTCAATTTGTCAAATAACACTAAGATACCCACAAAAAGTATAAATAATTGTATAATCCCTTGGAGAAAGCACTTTCAGTAATGTGTTTCACAAGTTCATAAATTTTATTAATTTTGATTTATAATATAGCACTGAGAAGGAAGGAAGAAATATTAACTGGCGGAACCCAGATAATGACTTTGAGGAACCCTGCGCTGGTTTTTCCATACAAATATATATTTTTTTGTTTTTTGGGAATTTTCCACCAAATTAGTACCAGTGCTGTATTTGCTGATTGGAATGTGGAAGAAAACTTTAAAAATTTCAAAAAAGAGGTTTCAGACTCGTTGGACCATTTCGAGATTATTATATAGAGATATATTGACTATATTTTCGGACCTCTTTTATTGATATATTGTATTTTTGAATTACACAGCGAAATAACTGAACCAAAATTTATCGACTTTTTATTTAGATCGGTCTTAATAACGTTATAATTTTCCAAAATAAATAATTATTGCAAAAACTATTAATTATATTTCGTGTAATTTTCCTCCAATCAAATCTTCAGACGAAATTTATTTTATTAATAATTTTTAAAATTCTCTAAACTGCCTTCTCTTAAAAATTAAGCCTAAAAACTCGAAAATATAAAGTAAAAAAATTTCAAAATACAAAAAAAACTGCAACTGACTTTCTACTACAACAAAGAACCATAAGAAAAACGTCCTCCATGTGCTAAATATTTAAAAATACAAAAATAAAAAAATAAAAATACTAAGAATTAAGCAGAAATGTTTTGTTAAACTAGAATTAAGCTGGTACAGAATATAAAAAATAAAATATTTAAGAGAATTATTTTAAAATAATTTTCTCTTTAGGAAATAAGCTTGCATGTTAAAATTTAAGCGCGACAAAATAAAAATATTTAAAATTAAAAAAAAAAATAATAAAATACTAGCCTGTAAAAATTAAATAATTTAAAATAAAAATAATTTGTTGTATAAAAAGGAAAATTCACTTGATTTTTGCAGCAATGACGTTATAGTCATAATTTTAAGTTTTCCTCGCTCAAAATATTGTAAAAATTGCATAATATATTAAATTTTACAATAAAAAAATCAACACTTTTTTGAACAACAGGCACTTTTGATAGCTGAATTTTTTAAATTATTATTGAGCTGTCATAAAATTATTTAAAAGTGCATATTTATGTCTTTTTAGCTGATTTCATGCAATTTTTGACTTGAATTGTATATTTTAAAAGCTTATATTTCACAAAAAAGTTTAAACTGTTTTTTTTTTAATTTTTTATTAAATATGATTTTGAATGAATTAAGAATTTTTTAAAACAGTTTTGTTCAAATACAATATGACTTTAAATGCTTTAAGAAAATTTTTTTAGACATTTTTGTTCTAGATATGACTTTGAAAGAATTAATTTTAGGAATTAATAAATAATTTGCCAAAAAAAATATTATTTTTGAGAACAAACGTAATTTTTTTCTGTTGAATTAAAAAAAAATTAATTAATCTCGGCATGCAAAATTTGGTTTAAGAATTGCTGTTTAGAAAATGCTTCAAAATTAAAATAAAAATATTAATATTTTCATTTCCGTCTTCTTTTATTTATATAAAAAGTATTTAAAACTGATTTCGTACTTTCATTTCAAATCTTCAATATTTAATTTTTGCATCTAAAAAAATTGTAATGTTTGTTTGTTCTATACACAATTTAACTAACTTTATTGTATTATATATACATTTACATACATATATAATGTTAAGAAAACGAAATTGAATGAATAAAATAATTGTATTGTTAAAGACTGAAAATAAAATGTGTTTATTTTATGACTTTTGAGCGATAAATATCGCACTGACATGTTACACATCAGAAGACTTATCTTAACATCAACCCTGCGAAAGGTAAGAAAAACAACATATAAAATATCTAAATGTAAAATATATAATTTTTTTCTCCACTTCGTGACATAATTTCATTGCAAATCAGTTATTCAAGGGCGATCCGTTTTGAGGTCCCTACTTTTTTTCAAGAAAACCACAGATACTTCAAATTTAATGGGGAATGTTTACTATCATTCGAAAGAACATTATTTGGAGATTGAAGATTATCTTTTTCAAATGTTGGCCGCGGCTACGTCTCGGATGGTCCATCCGTTAGTTTAATTTTCGATGAATCGTTCAAGCATTCCGACTATTAACTGGCGAATTACTCGCATGACGTTTTGTTCCAAGGTCTGAGTGGAAACGGGATAGTCTGCATAGACTTTAGATTTTACGTAGCGGCTGCACTTCTTGCACAAGCTGTACTTCGTACGCTTTGAATTTATGATCTCGAAGTAAAATGCGCCAAGTCGTTCCATACGTCAGACCGAGTTACTGCGGCGCCAAATCGACTATCCAGAGTCTTCGTGTATACTCTCAGCTACGGCTGCTATATTTTCTTCACTGCGTGCTAGACGTGTTCTATTCGGTAAAATATTATCCACGAATGAATGTTGTGTCTCTAGATGGGTGCATATGCCACAAGTATGCAATACCTGCATAGAAAAATAAATTAGAAAGGAAATTTAGACATTAAACTATGCGGCGAATAAAGCCACGCCGAATTTCGCTCCTACTTCAGCTGCATTCCTAACAACTGCAATCACTGCCCCGCAAAAGCTGCTCATGACGGCTTTTTCCACGAGGAATATGCAATGAAGAGTTTGCTGGAAAAGAGGCGCAATGAGGTTTTCTGTATGGGGCTCTCCATCAATATTTGGGCTACTGGACCACTGTAATCTTTTTCACACAGAAGGTGGCGGCGCTGAGCTCCTGTCTTCACTAACAAAAAAATCAAGCTACTTATCCATCAGACTCTTTTGGGTGTCTGGTCATAGCGGAATCACTGGCAACCTAAAAGGCAACGAGGTAGTAAGGGTATTAGGTAATATTGTAACGCTCAAATTGAATTGAGAACGTTTTGGATCTCCAATGGCATCTTACGTCTTAGCGCTGAACACACGGATCTCACATGCGCTTAACAAACGCGTTCTGATGACCCGCTGCTGTGCGACACTAATATTCCATTTGCCTAGAATAGAATACAGGAGATCTTTTCAACTACTTTCATCTAGAAAATGTCATCTTGCTACAGTCAGTTGTTGATTTTCCTGGCCTAAATCCACACTTATAAGGTTCAATCAGTTTGTTGACGACGGTCTTTAATCTGGAGTGAACTTATTACTCTACATAAATGTCAGCCACAAGCAGAAATAGAATCTTACGCGTTGACGTATAGTGAGTAAATTAATGAGAATTTAATACAAATTACAAATACTCTGTTGTCTTCGTTAATTCGCTAGAAATAAGGCAAATTGCAGACCTATATCATATCTTTAGCTGAATTTAATTTACTTCAGCCAATTGAAGCATTTTTGTTAGCCATATATATTA